>NC_051178.1:148297361-148413886 GCF_013339695.2 Rhipicephalus sanguineus | reverse complement strand
ACACACACACCCACCCCACACACACACACACACACACACACACACACACACACACACAACACATATATATTATATATATATATATATATAGTATATATTATAGGTATATATATATATATATACTATCTATATATATATATATTTATATAATCTATATATATATATATATATTATATATCTGGCAATGCCTTATACAAATGTGCTTAATTTCACCTTGCGTATGTATGGAGCGCGCGCGCAAACACGTAAATTGGGTGCCATGCAAAGAGGATTTCCTTTTAATCAGATTCTTGGCACATGAAGACGGGAAATGGAAACGGGGCTTGATAACAAGCAAGAGATTATTCGAACACAAGTTTCCTCTCTCTCTCTATTTCTTTTTTTGGTCTTGATAGCGCAGAGAAGGACTCAAAAGAAAAAAAAAAAGTCAGCGATTTTGACCCGCGCGATGGAATACACTACTGAAAGCCACGCTTATTTCGCCACTGTCCACTAAGCGAGCCAAGAAGCAAGCCGTGGTTCTATTCTGGCATCTCGCCTCGGAACGACGACTTGCGCGTCGAAGTCACACGCGAAGCGCGCGCACCCCACTCCCAAAATGAGCGGCACGGCCGCTAAATTTGCATTCCCGTACACATCTCCAGTAACGGGGCATACAGCGCTGTAAGACGCACGCATATGCACACGCGCCTCATCATGTACGAACTTGCCATACAACAGCTATAGGACAGTCAGCCAGGGAGGATAGCGCGCGTGAAGTCACCATGGGCTTGGCCGTGGAACGACGCCAACTTTCTTCGGAACTCGCTTATAATCGCTCACGTTTCGCTATATCGTTGTCCGTTTGTCGAGCCTCGACGTCGCATCTGCGTTGGAGTGTATACTCCAACGCAGTACTGCATTAGGTAAGAAAAAGACGAATTGTGCCTCAATAACAAATCTGTCGGTTGTTATATCGCATTTACGACGTTCGCAATTGATAAGGAGCGAATGATCAGCATATGCAAGCTAAGTTTACCGGGTCTCGATCAAGAAAAGAAATGGCAGGTACGAGGCGACAAGCGCGTATACATTCATTAGCCAGAGCGTACGCTGTTGAGACTTTCGTATCTGATTGGACGTAGTCCCGCACGTGGCTGCCCTGTTTCCGCGTACATTAATCACGAAACTATAAGATCATTACTCTTTACGCGTCTTTTCAGGGGACAGGTTACTTGTGTTTTCCCTTAATTAACTCCGGAGTAACCAAGCTGCAGCGCGCGTTAGCCAAGTGCCCTCCCACGGCGCTTGAACGTCTCGCACAGCGGCCCGCGATGACTTCACCGCGAAACTACGTTTTTAATATCGCTTTCTCTATACACGCCGCATGCAAGATGAAGAAAAGGGCAGACTTGCACGGACACTGCAATGACTGATGAGCATCCTGTGGTATAATCCGGGAAACTCTAATTCCACCATTTTGTAGATATTCTAACAACTCTGCCACGTTGACATTTCCAGCCAATCAGAGATGTCGTAGCAGCCCTTTGAGTCAATCATAGCCAACAAGATGCCGGACAGCTTCCAGTTTGGTGTCTACAGTGTACTAGATTGGTGTCTATAGAATAACATCACTGGACAGCGTCACAAATTGGAGGCCCGGAAGTCGGCCACGTCAGATCGGAAGGTTGGATCAAATTAACCGATTTTAACGTCCTAAAGCCTGACCTATGGCTGCTAGGGACACACGATGGGTGTTCCGGGTTAATTCAGATTATCGGAGTTCCCTGACGCACGCCTGAAGCTTACTGCACGTTGCATTTCGTTTTTGTATGAATGTGGCCTCGGGGCCAGGAGCCCAATGCGCGGTTTAGTTCTTCGCACTTAGGGTGACTTATAGTATACGTAATGAGAAACGACATCGTGTGAACAGTTGTCAGCCACCATATCTCGTGACGTGGTCAGAGAGCTATGTAACCTTCTGACATCAGAACCCCGGCAAGGCACGGTACCTAATAAGAATTGTCGCATGAATTTCGGACAAATGAAAACCGATAACCAGACGAGAGAAATCGCAAGTGGCGTTTGTGGTGTATAGGATAATAAATACACGGCGGCGATCCCGTCACCGAATGAGGATCCCGTCACCGAATGATCTCGGTGATCCCGTCACCGAAACTGACGACACGTCGTCAGTTCTTTTTTGTGTCTTCGTGTGTGTGCGCTGTTTAAAGATGAAGCTATCTCACCTTACAGGTAGGCACTCATACCCTCCCTCCCTCCCTCCCATATACGATTGCGTTTGGCGTTTCACTGCAAGGCCGGAATGTTCCACAGCGCAGCCGGTATGCTCACGGTATTACGTATTCAAGCGCGTCCGGAGTGGTATGTGTGAAACAGAAACCGTGCATGCTTTCCGCATGTGCGAATTCCGCGTGTGTGAACGCGCGGAATGCGAAGCGCCGTGTATATTGCAACAAGCGCCGATGCCTTCGGACGGTATAGTACGTAAACCGCGCCAACTCCGCCCGGCCAGACCACGTTCCTGCCGTGGCCCTGACAATCAAACAAGGCGCGTCGAGGCCAGAGACCCTGAACTTCCGCGCGCCTCACTTGCAGCGCGGGGGAAATGGAAAAAAAAAAAACAACAAATAAATTAGAGAAAAGGCACACGGCCAGTCTATACACCGTGCGTATGTACTACATGCGCTGACGACGAGAGATTGGCCGGCTGTTGGCCAAGCAGCCGCGCCGCCGTGCCAGCCGGCGAAGTGACAGCGTAACGTACGACCGGCGCTGCTGCCTCCGGTGCGAGCCAGCGATTTTACACGGATGCATGATCTTGCGAGCTTGCAAGCGCCTCCCCGGGAGGGGTCCGCAACGCCCCGCCCCCTTGTAAATGAAAGAAGCGATTACGTCTCAGGGCCAACACACACACACACACACACACACACACACACACACACACACACACACACACACACACACACACACACACACACACACACACACACACACACACACACACACACACACACACACACACACACACACACACACACACACACACACACACACACACACACACACACACACACACACACATCGTGAAGACAAAGGCAAAATAGCACTTTACGAACGAAACGGGACGTTTACGCCACGCTGGTAGACATTCTATAAACGTTGCTGGTAGATTACTCTCGTAACACTGAAACTACGTTGTACAGTCTCTCAACGAGATGAGTAAGAATAACTAAGCGATGGTGGCGACGCCACCGCGAGGTTCACGCACCAGCCGCCTGTGACGTCATAAATTCTGGCTTAGGGCTGTTTAGCGATTTTCTAATGAAAAAAATAAGAGACTCAGACATAGAAAAAATATGTCCTTTGGGAAATTGAGCTTTTTAGGGTACGTATGTAGTATCGACATAGATGCGACTAAATGCACAGTGAGAGAGAGAGAAAGAGCAAAGGAAGGCGGGGTGGTTAACCAGAAGTTTGTATCCGGTATGCTACCCTGCACTGGGGTTGGGGAATAGGGGGTTTAAAGCGAGAGAGAGAAAATAAATAATAAGGAAAAAAATAAAACAATCACAACCACACACACACGAGAGCGTTCCGCTTAGAGGCGCTCTGACAGGCCAGGGGATCGAAGGAAGGCTAGTAGTGCTTGTAAAGCCTTCTTCTGCGACGTTATGTCCGGACGATGGCGTAGTAGTCTTTCTTCTGATAGAGGTTGGTCGTCCAACTTGTTGAAAGCATGGCAAAGAGATTGTCTCTGTGTGCTATACTCCGTACAGTCACACAGAACATGCCGAATTGTTTCTTCCTCGCCGCAGTGTTCGCAGGCGGTGGTGTTGGCCATCCCTATGCGGAATGCATACGCATGGGTAAACGCGACGCCCAGCCATAATCTACACAGAACGGTAGCGTCACCTCGGCGAAGTCTTGATGGCAGTCGAAGGCTTAACGTGGGATCAAAGGAGTGAAGTCGTGCATGCATGAAATGTGGCTCATTCCAATTTTACATGGTGCATTGGCGAGCGAGCATGCGGAGCTTTCGAGCAGCGTCTGCACAGTGAAATTCGTGACGTTCCTATGGTGTGATTGGTGCACATTTGCAATGAGTTTGGACTTGTCCTACCTCGTTTGCTACAGTTATCATCCGTGAAAAAATCGCACAGCGTTTCGAAGCTTGGCCTACGTGTCTATTGCTCTTTCTCCTTGGTGTCCGTTAAAGTAACAACGAGGGTAAGTACTGGTAAAAAAAGCACTGACACATCAACTCAGAAACAGAACTGAAGTCGATTTGTAATAGAAAGAAAGAAATGAAGAAAGAAAGAAAGAAAGAAAGAAAGAAAGAAAGAAAGAAAGAAAGAAAGAAAGAAAGAAAGAAAGAAAGAAAGAAAGAAAGAAAGAAAGAAAGAAAGAAAGAAATGAAACCCGATGTAATTGTGCAGGTCTCTCCTATCTTAATTATAGCATATGCAGAAATGAAAAGTGATTGACGACGCCATCGGTGAATCACCATCTAGAATGCTCCCTGCGACGTATGTAGAGTTGGTGTCAACAACCGAGGGAGACTCGTTAAATGAGGGCTATCACTGATGATGGACATCTGAAAAAAAAAAAAAATCCCTCTAGCAAATCTCGCGCGAAGTGGACCTATATATATCATCGGGAGGACTGCGATTAGATGCGCCGTTATACAGTGACATCCTTAATACGATCGTTTGCGCAACAGAGAATTTCATACATGCACGTAAGCGGGGTCATCAAGCGGTATTGGTGATTTTCGCACAGTTTCTTTGGAAAACCGCGGAGATATGTGGCGCAACTTCTGAGTTTGTAAAATTACTCCCTCCCGTTGCCATTGAATTCTGGCGTCAAAAAACGCTCCGGCGAGCCTTCTCCACGAGCGAAGCAACGCGCCAAAACATCTTTGCCACGCGCACACACGGCAGTGCAATACGGAGAGCGGCAAGTGAGCGTCAGGAAACGCCATCTAGGATATAAAAACGCGCGTGCCGCGAAAATGCTTCCTGCGCGCCTTTTTCTCGCGGCACCACTTTCTAGCCACGCTGCGAGGTGGCGCAACGCCTCGCGAGCCAACCTTCACCTCGTGACGTTTCGGCTGGCCGTCGCTGCTCTCCTTGATGTGCGTACGCACGCGTGTTGGTGGTGGTACTGCGTTCGGGCAAGGAGAGCGACTCACCGACAAACACACACAGAGTGAACGGGGAAAAGTGGATGAGAGAGAGGCGGCAGTCCTGCGAGAGACCTCGCGCACATCTGCGACGCAGACGACGACGACATTTCCGCAACCTCGACTCGTTTCCCACTGGTGCAACGTTGTTTTTTGTGGCGGAATTTCCGCGTGCGCGTAGCGGCGGCAGGATAGGCTCCCCTTCTTCTCGGTGGGCCTTGCGAGAGCGCGGGAAGTCGGCCGCACCGCCGGCTGTGCCGCTGTTGGTGGCGTTTTAATCGCGGCGCGCGCGCCGCTTCGTCGTTGCTGGATTAGTTTGTTTTTGTGCAGGCAGCGAACGCCGCGGCCCGAATTCTCTCCTCCTTCTGCCGGCAGGCGCTTCATTCATCGCGACCGCTCGTGAGACTCGAGCAAGCAAGCCCGCGCGCGGACACCCCGGGGACCGTATATTAAAGGCGACGACACGGTCACAATCGCGTGGAGCGTATACATATAACGACCTCGCCAGGCTTTCCTTGGCGTCGACGCGAGGAGAAAGTGGTGCGCTTATTCTTCACGTCCGCCCACGACCTTGCAAAAAAAAAGAAAGAAAAAGAGGGAGAGAGAGGGGATCTGCGAGTACCTCTGGTACCTCCTCGCCATTCTTCTTTTTCACTTTCGCTGGAAATTGCGTCAGCCGGTTCATATAAATGTCACGAGAGAGCGGCGCGGAGACTCCGTGCAATGTGATGGACGCGATTTCGGGGGAGAAAAACGGATGCGGTTACGTTAGGGCCCTGCGTAAACGACACTCCGCGATCAGCGAGTATGCTTCTAGCATTGGCGTAGCCGAGAAGGAGGGGGGTTAGCCTCCCCTCCCCCGAAGTTTTTTTTTTTTTTTTTCAGTTTTCCGTACTACACACTCGCACACATACAAACACACGCACAAACATAGTAGATGGTGGTTAAACCCTCCCCCCCCCCTCTCCCCTACCCTCCACCCCGAAAAAAATTTCTGGCTACGACCCTGGCTTCTAGCGCAGCAAAAAAGAAACGAAAAAGGAAGCCCGGAGGAACGATTCGAGAGTAAACGTACGCAGCGGTGGCTTGCAGTTGCTCCATCCGTTGTTTATGAAGCGGCCTGGGACGACTGCAGTGGCTTTAGTTTACGGCTGCGGAAAGCGTACTCATTGCGAGAGAATCGCATCCTTTGAATTCCGCGCGCTCATATTTGTCCGAGACCCCACACCTATAAGGGAATACATCGGCGTAACTTTTACGGTATGTGGCACAATGCGCGCTGTATACGCCATACGCGAGGCTGGCTGCATCGAGTATACCCCAGGGGGGGGGGTGCCGCGGAACCCGCATAAATGCGTGTATACGCCTACTCAGTGGCCCCCATTCCGTGGCATGCGAATGCCGGGAGCGTTTTTTCTCTCTGCCGGCGCTCTCTTTGTCGCCGGCGGCCGACCAAAGCTGGACAGAGAGCGCTCTAAACAATGCATAGAGAGGCACATCACGTTTCTTCTGCGCTGACCCGCTTCGGAACAGGATTCTCAATGCGTACACGCTGACTCGCTCTCTCTCTCTGCTTCTCCGCAGGATCACCGTCCCGCTGCGATGCGTCTCGGGACGTCACGTTGCAGTGCCGCGAATAAGAAGCGTGCCTAGCGAAAACGTTCGCGGCCCAGCTAGCCGCGTCGAGTAAGCGCTCACGCGGAAGAGACCGTATACTATCTGCCCATCGGCATATCGAGAGAAGACACGTGCTGTATCGGCGGGCACGTGCAACGCGTTGTTCCCACGAGCTATGGTGTACTTAGCATAACTGCTCGACCCTTCGGCTGTGCGGCAGCTACACCCTCAGCGTTCTCCTGCCTAAATGTCTGCGTGCTGTCGACAAAGTGCTGTAATGTACGCGACATAAACTGATCGGCATATATAGACCATAAAATTAATAACTGTCGTCTATGGGACGTCTATATGGTGTGCAGGCAACACCCATGGGTAGAACATATGGGTGTTGCTCATCTACCTCAGCATGCATATTGAGGTAGAGGAGACCTGTGAGGAAACTGTAAGACGAACCGTTGCCTCGCAGAGCTATACGCTGTCGATACACACGTTTTATATATAAAAAAAGCTCTATATCTAGAATCATGTTGGCGATTGTCTGTTGAGAGCAGTAACTGGTGACAGAACTGTAGAAAGAGGTGAGGGCCGAGACGGGCCTATATACACACGCTGGCGCAGCTAAGAAAGTGGCAAGCACTTCTTCGTCTTCGCTGGTGTAAAAGGCTCATAGACCAGACGAACCTTTCCACGGGAGGCTAAAGTCTCCTTTCATAGCGAATAGGGGATAGTGACACCGGAAACGTTTGATGTGAGCACACATACACTCAGTGGAACGGCATACCGCACGATGTAATTCGTATAAACCGACATCTCGTATTACTGAATTTCGTAATAGCGAGAAATTAACGTCAACCGTCGCTATACCTGGCAGACGTCGTATATTCCTGCTGTTGGAACGACAAAAATGTTCTCGGTAAGAAAAAAGGCAAGTGGTTTCGAAAGATATACAACGAATTGAGAAATTGACGCTGCACACTTTTAGGCACTGCGACTCAATACGCAGAGCATTGCGGTTCAGCCAGTTCAGCGCGGGAACACGACGTTAGGATCAGTTCTGTTGCGACTCCCGGGCACCATCGCGAACTTTAGAGGTACAGCGAAAGATATCACACTGCTGAGGTTGCTCTTCAACTGGACAGAACACAAGGTTCTGGTGGCGACATCAACTGCGGGCAGTTCATAAGTTTTCGTTTTTTGTTTTGGGCAACAGCGAGCTTTCTACAGCCCAATATGGAAGCACTGGTTTCATTTGGCGGCAAGAACCTGGCAGGTGACCTTACTGCAGTCACCCTTCGCTGTCATCATGCCTGGAGCTACGCACTTCTCGCGTCCGCGCGTATGCACACACACAGACACACATGCACACAGTAAACCTGGTGTCCATGCCTTCCTTCGCTGACACGAGAGAGCACTCTAGCGTGAGAGCCCGTGAGTGTAAAGCCCGTGAGAGCGCTCCTTAGAACGCCCGCGAGTGCGCAATTACACGTCCGTCTGTAGCAAGAGCCAAGTCTCTCGGGAGGTTTGTAGCCAGGCGACCGTCGACTCTAGCCAGTCGCAGGCACGTACACAAGAGGTGCAGGTTCTCTCGCTTCTCACGTATAGGGTCTCTGACCCGAGCCGTATCGCCGCGCACCTGTCTGCCCTTCTGCGAGACGGCTGAAAGCCGTGCCGGCCTTCCCCGACCCAACAGATAAGCCGGGAGAAGTGGAGCTAGACCAATCATAAGTTGACAGTCACACGAGATGCGCCGATCGTCGATGGTTGCAAAGAACGACACGAGTGGCCGTCATGGAGCGGCCAGTGGAGGCGAGCAGAGCGGCCACCATGTTGGTCGAACGCGTTCTGGAGCTAAAGGCAAGCAAGCAAGCATGTGCACCTCCACTGAAGGCGGCAATAACAGCCGTGTGCAACACGCGCTCGATTACAGGCCTCTCTACGGCGTTTCAGATGAGCGTTCCGATACTGGGGCTTCGGTGGGGGGTGCGCCTTAACGAGAGGCGCGCAAACTAAGAAAGATAAGCCCTCCCGGCCGCTGCGTGGCCCTCCTCGAACGGCTGCAGGTACAAGAAAGCATCAGAAGGGGCCGCCCGATCCACGGCTTCTTTCTCCCCGTGGCAATGCTCGCCCACGAAGGAGAAATCTGGACCAGTGGGTCAGACGCGGGGAACTTCGCCGGGACGACGACGAGAGGTCGTCGACTCCGTTCTTCTCTCCTCGCCCCCCTCGCCGCCGACGCCGCTGATGCGAAACGTTGAAGGTGTGCCGGCCACGAAGCCTTTCGCCCGGCGACGCCATCAGGCGGTGCTTCGACGCTGGACAGCACGAGACTTCCAGTGACGTCACTTCCGCATGGCACCACATAGATACCATGGTACCGGAGCATACGAACGGTGTATATGTGGTTAACCGGCACATGTTCTTGCATGCCCGAAAGCGTGGATGACGTGGGCGTCCCAGGGGTGCTATTCTGGACATTGTCAAATTGCGCCGTGTTGCGAAATTCCGCCATTGGTGAACTCTGATTGGACCCAGAGTGCTGCTACAGGCTCTGTGATTGGCTTTAAAATGCCGCCATTACGAAAGTTGACAATACGGCGAAATTCGACAGTGTCCAAAATAGCATCCCAATGCGTGGGCGTAATGTTGAGAAATCGCGCTTGTGCTGAGCCAATGCATTCTCAGAAAGGTGTCCATTGAATTAAGGCCCCTTGACCAGCTTTGAGAGCGTTTGTAGGACTATGGCTTGGTAGAGAGATAAAGGGAAGGTTGGGAGAAGCTGAAAAATATCGAATGACTTACATTACTGCTAGTTCTTTTACATTCGCACTCCCAAGGGGAATGAAAAAGATATCGGGGCACATCTGTATATAGGACGATATTCCTTAATCTTTATTTAGTGGAAGAAGATTGACGGTACGTTATTATTATTTGTTAAAGTCTGCGGCGTCTGCCATGAAATATCAACTGACGCAAATCCCTCAATACAAGAGTGAAATGCGTGTTTGCGAAGCTCCAGAGATGTACGGGACTATACACGCTTCATCAAAAGCAGGTTATAAGATAGCCCAAGCGCTAATTCAACGTGCACTGCTTTGATGAAGGAAAGCTCAAAGCTCAAGGTAAAAGAGACGCGACCGGAGATGCTAGCAGAGTATAACGAGACAGAGAATGACCATCAGATGGAGCCGCAACATGATACTTGACTATAAACCACCATGACCAAATTGCTATCAACTTTAATGCTATATGCATCCCATTTAATGCTTTTCTTTTCCAGACAGTAACTTGCTGCATTGGCAAACCAAAACCTGCCTGCCTGCCGAGTCTTTTTTTTTTTCTCTCTCTCTCTACGAAAGGCTGAGAAGCCGCTTCCGGCACTCAGCGTTATGCGACGCAGCGAAGCACAGGTGGTTTCAAAACAAGCCCACGTGAAACTATACTGTTACATGAGGACATGTCTTTTTTTCTGAAAACACGAGCGATCTAGAAGCCGGATCTAAAAACAGCAGCGCACTGCGCATATAAGGGCGCGTGTGACACCACGGCAGGTCGAGGTTGGAGCCCGGTTTTAGAGCCCGGGAAAGTGGAGACGCCCGAATGAATAACGCCGGGATGCGGCTCTGAAAGCGTGCGACGTGGGCGCTTTCGTTCTTTAAGGGCAGCGTGGGAAAACAGAACTGCAGGGTAACCGTAAAGTACTGGGTAAAGATAGCTGTGGGTGGGTGCAGACGTTCTCCTCACGTACCGGTACACTGTAACCTTTAACGTGACCACGAAGGAGCATGCCGAAAGAGAGATCGAAATGAAGGCTGTATGCGCGTGTACTCAGGGTCAGTAGTTTCACATATTATGCGTGAATGCAGAAAACTGCGTCATGTGAGCGAGAGAGTTCAACCAACTCACTCAACTTACCATCTCGATTCAGTGTGATTGTTCGAGTGTGTGTGTGTGGGGGGGGGGGGGGGGGGGAGGGGGCGTAACTATGCAGCAACACTCAAGCTACGAGAGATACTTAGCATAGCGTATGGATGCATATCCATTTTGAATGCCTGAAGTTCTTCAACAGGTTTTTAAGGCGAAAGTTTTAGATGCCTCATCAAACGCGAAAATTGACCGTCGGCGTCAACACGAGTGATGCAAGAGTCATGTGACGTCATCGTGACGTCACATGATGACCTCATCACATGACATCGTCGCTTGGTCAAAGGTGGGCCGATCACGGGGGCAGTCCAAACCATGTCAGGTGCAGAGAGCTTGCAATGCCTCCAATCCTGGAGGCAGTGCAAAACCACGTTAGGTGTATAAAGCTTTCGAAAGGGGGCGGGGGAGAATCAATGCATCGGCTGAGAAGAAAAGGAAGATGGCTTTCGCCTTCTAGTCATCTAGGCGAGTGCATGAGGGACCCATTGTGAGTTTTCGTATTTTGTCCCAGTTAACACAAAAGAACCTAACCTAATTCGCGACCGCTTGGCGGCAGATCTCGCCACGGATAACCGTGGCGGTTCTGCTGGACGTTAGTAAAATAGGGTTCAAGACATCGGCGTATGCAGTGAACACCGCTGCTGCCACATCTGCCAATATCTGCAGATGTTGTTGTCCCCTCAACCCGGCGAGACCAGAGGCAGCGCGGCGACCTCTTCTTGGTCAGCAGCAGCGTGCCGGTCAGCGGCTGTGGCGGCCGGACGATGAAGAAGAGGCTGCACTGCACGCTCGAAATCCGGAATCCAGGTTAATCTGGCCGCACCAGACGCTCTGAGCGTGGCGACGGACAGCAACGTATTCGCCGCGCCTCTTCTCACGCAGCCCGCGTGCGCGGAGGGGAGGGATGAACAGTCCGAGCACGCCACGCAGTGCACCGTCTTTTCTCGCTCGGCAGGAGGACGAAGTGAAGGGAAGAGCGGCTGAAAACACTGTTCGACTCCGATTCTCGGGCTTAGTGCACGCCGTGTTTTTCTTTCTTTTCCTTCTCCTCCTCTTTTTTTTTTCTTTCGACGCAACCGCTTCTCGCATTCTCGGTGGCTAGAAAGCGTCAAGGTGTGAGGTGTGTGAGAGCGAAAAAGAGTCTCTGCGCAACTGCGTGGTCTTAAGCCGAACGAGAGCTCGCATAGCATTGTTTCACTGATGCACAGAAGTTTCGAGCGAGCACGAAACAAGAGACGAAGGGAAATGCCAAACGTTAGCCTACGCTCAGCACGGTCGCCTACCAACACTGAAGAAAAGAGAAAGAAAAGAAAGATAAGTGGGATAAGAGTCAACAAGTGCTGCTGCCACGCTTGCTCAAAAGCTTGTCGGCATTTTTGAACAACGTAAATACGTATAACCCACAGAAGATGCATCTACGAATCGTATATGTCCAATTTAATGCAAGTCTGGAACGTACATGCCTGAAGAATACGTCCCAGTCTTCATTAAACTATTGTTTGAGGGAAAGGTTATGCTGAATATTACTTGGCCAAGTTTAGCGTGCCAAACCTACGCAAGGGTTACCGAGGCTCCGATTAATGAAGCGCTCCGTGTTCGTTTTGAATGCTATGCATATCACGCTTTTAGAAGGCGCTGTATACACGATCCACTAAAGTGCTCATCCATTACACTAACGATGCTCCCCATAAATACGTATCTGAAGATACCCACCCGATCATTTCTCGGACAGGAAAACAAACAGATGCGCTATAAACGCCGCTCGCTCATCATCATGGCGACCATGGAAGCAACTCGCGCGAACCGAGTCGTGTTGTTGAACCGAACGGCGAAGCGCCGCACGCACACACGGTGCCCCGAGCCTGGAACATTTAACGGCGTCCCTTGTAAACACGGCCTGCGCAGCCAACGCACCGGATACATCGCCGCTGCGCTGACCGCAACAAGCACGCTATATAGGTTATCTCTCGGGACGTCTGAGACGCATTAAGGTGCACACACACGCGCACGCACGCACGCACGCACGCACGCACGCACGCACGCACGCACGCACGCACGCACACACACACACACACACACACACACACACACACACACACACACACACACACACACACACACACAAGCATTATAATTAAATGTTTCATCTTACTGTATGAAAGGATATTTCCCTTAGGCATAGCGAATGACTGTACACGCCTGAACAAGGCAGAACAAAGGAAGAAATAAGACTGACGCAGCGACAGGGTATCCGACACTATAGCCAATTCATTAAGGGAGGGTTGAAGGTCATGTTGAAGGTCAACAGCGCAGAAACGACACATGGCAAAGAAGTGGAACTAACACAAAAGACAAGAGTCCCTAGATTTTTACGTAAAGGAGAAAACATTAAGGGACTTTACAGCACACGAAGCACTGCGTTAGTTCCTCTTGTTTGTCTGTGTATATTCTGCGCTGTTGGTCTTTGACATCTACCACCAACATGACCCAAAAACTCGCTTCCCTTGAAGGTCACGTTTGTATACGGTCACAGGTATCGCAAGGGTTGTTTAGCGTGAATGGCAGGCTGACGCATTCCGTAAGCATTGAAGTCGCTCACTTTGGCACTCGGAGTCTGGACACAATTCTGCTTCTCTACGAGGCGTCACGTACGTGTATGGTGCGGTACGAAACCTTCCAAGCATATACGTATGCGTTTGTCCTGCAGATAATGCCAAACCCAAATGTCACTCGAAAACGCTCGAATAGAAGAAATCGATAAAGCGCACAACGGGAACAGCACGACGTACACGTATACAGTCTATGCAAACGATGCTGGGGCAGCAGGCGAATGCGCATGTGCGCTGTGGCTAATGAGCTATGACTGGCCGTGCGGCACGGATCATGGGCCACAAGTGTAGCGTGCGACATTTGTGCTACCCTAGCAGAGCACGCGGAGTGGAAGTCTGCCGAAATGCAGACAGGAAAGTGGGCTCAAATCTAAAAGACACGTCGTTGCATAGCTCAGTGGCTAAGTTGTTGCGCCGCTGATGTCGAGGACGTGGGTTCGATTCTGGAACACGGCGGCCACATTCTAGATAAAGGCGAAAGGCAAGAACACAATCATATCGTGGTTTTGGCACGTAAGACCCAATACTTTAATTCTTTTAATTCAAGACTAATGACAAACGATTCTTGACGACATTGTCCGATGTCCGTTCACGTATGCACACTTGATGCTTCCATACAGCTTTTGTCGAAAGTTTTGAAGCCACTTTATGGGGTCACGTGGTCAGCTAGGGCAAGCGTACTGGAAAGCGTACACCGTTTTAATTGCCACAAGGCCCCCAAATTCGACGGAGACAACTCACTTCAGCATCAAAAGCTTCAGAGTACCAGCGAGATGATCCCTGCACTAACTCAAGGCATCACATCTAACTGTCAACCTGAATTCCATGCTTTTTCGCGCTTGCTCTTTTTCCGTTAACTTGTCCAATAACTTAAATGTCATCTATAGGTGATCTAGGTATTATCTATTATCAGTGTCAGGATTAAATAGCGTTTGGCTTGTACAGGCGGCGGGGCTTGAAGTTTCCTCTTTTGCAACACAATTGAGACGTTCAAATTGTGCCGTCCTCAGTCGACATGATTCTATACACATTCGCGAGACAGAGTGAACAATAATTTAAAAGAATGATCGATTCATTTAGTCAGTGATCAATTTATCAGATTATTGATTACTAATCGAAATGTTATTTCAATAACGTACGCGGTTATTTTTGCGCGCCGAAACGGTCAGAATAGCAGCTGGGTGATATATGCAGCTGTTAGTGAGCCGACAGCGTGACATTAGCCCAGATCATTAGGTCGCTGAATGTTATTGTTCTTTCGAAGCCTATTGAACTTCTACGCCTGGCATAAAAACTCTACCTATAACTTGCACGCATATTACATATATGGCAACGTCTCAAGCTATAGAAAATGGTTCGATCAGCTCATCAATGCATGTCAGTTCAAGCAGCTGTGTAAAAGACGATGCATAGGCGTATCAGCAACGTGTTAGCAGCAGGAATTCGCGATGTAATTGCATAAATATTATGCAAATGTATCGAAGATTTCTACCTTTCTCCTGTGAATTCCTGCTATTTTTCTAGTTTTTACTAAAAAGTTGAAAAATAATATGCATTGCGAAATTTCAGGATCGTCGAGAGCACGTCGGTTTGTAAACAGCCTTTATTCGCGTCGCAAGTCCCAGCGGCTTGCGTTTCAGACCGCAAAGGGTTAGTTAATGTTCTAGAGTATATTACGTCCTTATCATAGTTTTAGGTGATAGTTTGTATGCACTACCTTATGCATAACTTAAAGCTTTTGTCCCAATTTCAGCTCGAAATCATCCATTTATGCGGTCCAAGAAACTGCGGGTCGAATTCACGAGAGTTCTCTTTCGCAAGTGCGCTTTCCCATTGATCAGCCGGTTTCGCTAATGATATGTCCCACATCGTGATTGGCTGAAATATTTATTCTCTCACGAAAATTTTAGCGTAAGACGTTTTTTGTGAATGCGGGCCCTGTTTCTGAAATCTCAGTTTACTGCCTGTAGAATTCTCTTCACTGAAATAGTAAGCTCTGGCCATCGTGATAACAATCGCAATCAAGCTGATGACCACCACACGTGTAACAGAAAATTTGAGTGCTTCCGTGAACGACCCACACGCCGTGCGACGAGTTATCTTTAGAAAGCTTAAGAACAGCGTTGGTCTCAATACAGTATGCCAAGGACACTAAAGATGACACGAGCATTTAATCGATTCGATTTCCACTGCATTAAGTTTGTCCAAGAAAAGCCTATTTCTTACGTTAAACAACACACGTCGACGAACCGCGCTTACAGGCGCACGCTCACAATTTGTCCAACTGTCACGTCTTGCTTGTTCGTTTCCACTACCGCTCGAGAAAGTCGTGTACTGGTATACAACGTCTTGGAGAAAAAAATAAATGCGTGTGTATAAACGAAGAGATGCGCCGCACGCGCATTGTCCGTGACATTTCGAGGAAAAAAAAAGAATACTCGACACGAGGCGCATACAGCAGCGAGGCGTTCCAATCAAAACACGTTCGCTCCATTACAACAACTCACTTGCCCGCCCACACTCCCGCCTGCGCGTTGTGGCGCGTATCGCACGGTATATATATAAGAGCAGCGGGCAGGCAGGCCGCAACAACGCACAAACGATGGGCCCGATTGCCAGCTTTTTTGTTATGTTTCCTATAGACTGTGTTGTAGGGATTCAGAAAACAGAAAGGGGGTTCGCGACCAGCGATAGGGGGACGGAGTGGTAGAAGAGAGGGGATGCGATGAATTAGAGATAGATGCCGGGGGCGGGGGTGGACAGCGGCGTATGGTCGTGGGGCGCGTGTTATCTGGCTGGT
Source organism: Rhipicephalus sanguineus (assembly GCF_013339695.2). Taxonomy (NCBI): domain Eukaryota; kingdom Metazoa; phylum Arthropoda; class Arachnida; order Ixodida; family Ixodidae; genus Rhipicephalus; species Rhipicephalus sanguineus. Next base: position 148,397,754 of record NC_051178.1, on the reverse strand, counting down.
TCCTCTAACGACCGGCCGGCCAGCCTGACCGGACATGCGTCGACCACCAGTGCGCGGCTGGACGGCGAAGCGTCCTTCGATGCGATGGACATCGACCGCTTTGTCCGGAATCGATGGACACAGGAAGAAGCGCGACAGCATGCATGCAGCCCGCACGGCAGAGACGGCGACACGGTGTACACTCGAGCCGCGGTGAGCCCAGGAGTATACGCTGCGGCAACAACGGTCTGGTGTGTACCGCTACCGCGAGGTAGCAGCATATTGCATGGAAAATGTCCTCACGACTAAGAGCTGAACGCTCGCACATTTTTCAAACCTATAGATATAGAGGACGTATGTTCCATACTTGGCCACAGCGGCGGCCGCATTTCGACGGGGCGGAGCGCAAGAACAGTCGTGCAGCTAGATGTGTAGATGCACACTAAAGAATCGCACTGCATAGAAATTAATTCAGAGTCCACCACCAAGGCGTGTCTCATAATCGCATTGCGGTTTTGGCACGTTAAACCCCGGGATTGATTGATTGATTAATTGATTGAACAGTTCTGCCTGCGCGACGACACATACATTTGAAGACCAGTACAACGTGACGATTTTAACCCCAAAATTATTTCTTTCTTCTCTTCGTCAGTGGTCCCCGTTGCCTTATCACCAAGACCAATGAGTTTTGATTTATAGGCACGACAAGAAAGGAGTTAAAGTTATCAAAACGAATCATTGCATAGTTACCAAATTTATTTTTGTTGTTTTTCCGGGTCACGGAGTGTTCTGTACAGCATCTAACAAGATGAAAAAGTTCGGCAAGTTGAAGTTGTCTTTATTTCAACAATTAAATTTAGGCTGTGTTCTTTTTTTTTTAAGAAAGAGTGGATGAAAGAAAAGACGTCGAACACGTATACTTGAATAGCACGATCACGAGTTAATTGAGTGGGCGCTGCCTACTGTTCGTGTCATTCATTACTCTATGACACTCATTGCTGACGTGGTTTCCCAAAGCAAAGCTTTCCTACGGCGAGACGACTGTGGAAACTAACAACGGCGAAGCAAAGCTAAAGGTTGAATACGATGGTATCGACGCGTATGCGTTATAACTCAGCGGTGATCGTCTGTCGAAACAGCGTCGAGCATTTATTTCACTCGTGGCACGTGTCGCAATCCCCGAGCCCTATAAAGTGCGTGTGTGTGTCGGTCGCGTTTAAACGACAAAAAAAAAAAGAAAAAGCTCCGAACAGGCGTTTGTGTAAAAGCTCAAATAAAGCGAAATGTCGTCGTATATGTCGGGCAGCGAAATAATGTAGAAATTTGGAGACCTTTCTTTCTTGTGTATGTCAACAGCTGTATACATATAGCAGAAATAGAAAAAAAAAGACAATTCAATCATTCCGTTGAGATTCAATGAAAACGGTGTTGCCGTTATAACAGCGGACAGCCGATATCAGCGTTACAAACTCTAGACAGCGTTAGCCATCAGTTAGCGAACAACTATGGCCAGTGCCTGTAGTATGCGTAGTAAATATGGTAGCTAGCCAAGAAAGGCTTCCGCTCCAGACAAGTTGAATTCAGTCAGAAATCGAAGTCGACATCATCGTCATCGGCATTATCGTGAACATATTACAGAAAGCCGATGGGAGAGCCAGACGACACCAAAAGGGAAAAAAGGAGGGACGTTTCGTTTGCGTGATAATGAGAGATCTTTGTGATAAACATTGTATCGGGCGGACATGCGTGGAATATACCCACACGGGACAAGAACAAAGAAAATTACTACAACAGGACGCGCCGGCCGCATCCCCATCATCCATCCTTCTTCGCGGCGTCAAGTCGTAGGTCACCGACGCGCCACGTCAACTCTCTGCAGGGCGCCTGCCTTCCGCGGTATACGCACACCTATACCTATAAGGCATGCACCGTGCAGCCGTGTACAACAAACGCGGGCCGTAGTCCGCAGGCGAAATACCGGTCCAAAGACAGGACGGGGCGCTATAGACAACGCGTATAGAGGTCCCGTTTCTGCCTGCCGCCGTCGTCATCCGGGGCGGGTCGTTCCGCACCCACCTGCATCCAGCTTGGCCTGTCAACGGCTCCGCTATGGATGGAGAAGCAGAAGAAGAAGGCGGTGGTCGCGAGGAATGAAGAAGGGAGGGGATGACGTCCTCCTGAAGACTTGCCTGCCATACACCGCGCGAAAACCGCTTCTTCGTTCGCCTTCCTGATCCGACACGCGCGACGTCGACAGCCAGGGGCACCCCGAAAATTGCGCGTGACCCGAATTGAGGGGACGAACGCCCGGACGCTTACGGTGGCACACTGCCTCTCGCGCTCAGAGAGAAGACGGCCAGTGGCACACGCACAATCGCGGCGCCCCCCCAAACGTGCGCCACTTCGTACTCTTCTGCTGCGCGCCCTTCGTTCGGAACGTTCTTATTTTTCTTTATTTTTCTTTCTTCTAGGGGGTGGGAGAAGCGCACGTCCGTCTCTCAAACTCTCCTCCCGCTCTCCTGAACCCCACGAACAACGCAGAAGCCCTGCGCCGCCGGTCAAGCTCGGGCATTCTTCGTCGAAAGAGGCTGTAAAGGGGGGTGCCCACACATACGCACGTGCACGCACACGCACACACACACACTGACCATTGTCTTCGCGTAACGAGCGAGCAGCGCGCAAATGCCGACTGCACAAAGTTGAGTCGTCGTTCGAGTCGCCATATAGCGAACACAACAGACTTGCTCGCAGAGTGCGCGCGACGTCCAGTTAGGTTCCTGACGGCGACAGGCAGAGAGCAAGGGCGGGTAGAAGAAATGGGGAGGGGGGGGGGGGGCGGTGGAGGTCTACTAGAAGGAACCGAAACCTACGGCGCGAAGGACAAACCTTCTCGACTGAGGAGGTAGGTCGGCGTATATGGGGGTCCGCGGGGACAGCAAGCCGAAGACAAAGGGGTGAGCTGACAACGGTCCATCGTATATACACCGAGAGAGCAAAGTAGAAGCGAATACACAGAACCGGAGAAACAAAAAATTACACACACTCGGAAAAATAAAGGCGGCAAGGAACGCGACGCATTTGGGAGGGCGACTGTGCGTGACCCCGATTCGACGACGCGCGCGGCCCGCTTCGTTAGTGCCGCCGGTGGGCAGGCAGCACGCCGGTTCCAGGGCTGGACTGGACGACGCGGATAGGGCCATCCAATGGCACACTGTGTGAATGAATGTGCCACACGAGGCACTCGGTCACCGCGTTGCTGTCGTGCACGTCGTACACGAAGCTGTACTCTGTAAAGCGCGCTGTACTCTGGAAAGCGACCGCTTCGGCTTTTTAGGTTGAAAAATCGACAGCGTCCCATCGAGCGTGTTGCACAGTTGCTTTGGATAAACAAGCCGACGATCAGCTAGCGAGTAGTCGCGATCGCCCGAGAAAGATTCGGTGCTCGGCCCCGTTCGCCAACTGCGTCTATTTATCGATATTTCTTCCCACAAGAGTTCGGCGTGCTCGCGCTTTCTTCGAAATAAATCAACGTTTCTAATTCTAGAAACGTTGAAATGGATGAGGTGGATGCAGTGAGGAGTAACCTGGTTGGTGAACGGCGCGTACTTTGAAGCAAACCCGCAACCCAGTTTATAAAGCATCGACGCACTGACAATTATAACGACCCGGGGCGTTAAAATAGCAATAGTTTAGTATACCGGCTGTTCAAAGTTAAGCTTTATGGTTTTATTAAAATTCAGCACTGGGCAAAACGTGAAAACCACCTTTGTAGGTAAGTTACGTATCCAGGGGGCACAAAGTGAGACAATAATTATTGCTGTTAGCCGTCCAATTAACTAAGATTGAATAATGAAATTTTTAATTAGTGCAGCAAGCAGGCATATATGTATTGAAAAGCTTGAGGCAATCGCGTTTCTACACGGTTCCACTAGGAAGAATTCTTCTAGCATGTCTGTGCCCCGAGATATCCCGCTGCAATGTTTAATTGAGGCTTGGATGATTACGCATGCAAGACAGTGAGCACGGGCGCAAAGCTCCTCCCCGATGTGTCGCGGCAGTAACGTGCGGCGTTTAATCTGACAACGGGTCGAAGGCATAGGCAAGGATGATAACGGTTACCCTTTTGCTACCGGCTGGCGATATCAAGCAGTGACTGCTCGTCACATCAGGGAGGAACATTGCGCCGATCCTCGCCGTCTTGCATGCGTAATCATGCAAACCGCAATTAAACTTTGCAGCGGGATATCTCGGCGCACAGACATGCTAGAAGAATTCTTCCAAGTATAACTGTGTAGAAAAGCGACTGCCTCCAATTTTTCAATACAAACACGCCCGCTTGCTGCACCCATTAAAAAAAAAGTCCATTATTCGATCAATCTTAATTCATTGGGCGTCTGATAGCGATAATTATTGTCTCACTTTGTGTCCCTCTGGATGCATAATTTGTCTGCAAAGGTGGTTTTCACGTTTTTCCCAGTGCTGAATTTTAACAAAACCATAAAGCTTAACTTTGAACACCCGGTATAGTGAGAGAAGGCCAGCTGCTTAACTATGCATCCTATAAAATTCAGCAAGTCATCTTGCTGGGCATGTACTGCTTTGAGTCCATATGCAATTCGCGCAGGTTTTAGCGTTCATAACTGGGCGCGCATTTGTAAGGTGATATTATACGGTATAATTGTTCTGTGCGAGGGAAAATTGCGGCCAGTCCTGGTTGCCGACTTAGTCAAGGCGATCGATCAATGGCGCATGTCGCTTACGAACGAAGATTTCTGTCAATAAGGCCCAGTTTATCCTTGCAAGGAGTCTCAATTGCTTACCTTGGGTAACGTGTGCGAGATTTGCCCTGTTTCTTTAATGGCGTTTCTTTAACGGTCATCAGGCATCCATTAGCGTGGGAATAGACGCAAGTACTCCCATGATATTACGGTACTTAAAAATTAAAATTCTATGTTCTCACTCGTTTTGTGAACCGCAATACCAGAATATGCGTTCATTAATGTCCGCGCCTCGAACTGATTGAGGGCGGCCGCGGATCAGACGAAGTCTCGCGTTAATAAGCCGAAATAGAATCGCTAAAGTTCTATACGCAACAGTTTAACTAATGGCCCCACAACTTTAAGCACAAATCCGTAAACCGGTATCTCCCACGATCGTTGAGGGCGTTCTCTTCGGATAAACAGCGGCAATGGCCGCTTCTTTTCTTTCTGCCACTCGAGACGGGTTATTTCTCTTTTTTTTTCCTCTGTGCTATATTTCGTTTATTTTTTGACGCCGCAATATAAATTATGGCGCCGTTGTTTTATCGAACGCCGCAACAGGGTCACGGTTCAGACCGCATGCAAAATAAAAAAAAAACATTGTGACGACAAAAGATGTGGCAGAGAAACAAAACGAACTCGTAGAAGTCGTTAAGAGGGACGAGTAAAAACAGAAAAAAAGAAACGGAGAGATGTGAGCGGGATCGCGACATCGTAGCCACAGCCATCATCAATTCGCAGGCCGTACGTTTTCGTATGCTTCCCCACGCTTGCAAGAGAGAGAGAGAGAGAGAGAGAGAGAGTGTGTGTGTGTGTGTGTGTGTGTGTGTGTGTGTGTGTGTGAAAGAGAGAGGACAGGACGCGAGAGGAACGCGTCTCCCCTTCGCGCTCGCTTCACGACAGGCGCCGCCCGTCCTTTCTGGTCCCGCCAAACTTCGACAGATCGTTTTGGCGGCGCCGCCATTAGGCCGATATCCATCCAACACGAGCGCTCCCTCATGTCGACCTCGACTAAGGCCTACTGCTGCTGCTGCTGCTTACGTCGCAGCAGCCGCGTCGCGACGTGTCGTCTCGATAGACGAGTTGCACGCAGCGACGTCGACAGCGCGCGGGGTTCGAACCACGCCATGCACGCGGATGAATGCGAAGGAAACTGGCAGCCGCAGGCCACCAAACCCGATTCGAGATGCCCCATTCGCTTCAAGAAGACGGCTTCACGCAGACATTCGTGGAACTGGTCGCCTTTACCACCGGGTGCTACGTGTCCGTATACTGCTCTGTTCCGGTGACGCAAGCAGATGCACACCATCTTATATGAACATTTCAAGGGTTACAATCGGAACGCTCCCTTCTACTACTGCAAGCCGGCCTTCGCTACAGTGACACCGGATACATGATAACATATACCACAAGGCTCCGCTTCACTTCCTACACAACACCGATCTACGGCACATATCTAATACACATATACACACAATGTATTATGCCCTAAGGGCAAGTCTATATCGCAATAAAAAAAATTACTAGGCTGACTGGATAGAACTCAAAGACGATCATCCGCAAACGGTGGTATAAACCATCATGCAGTATAAACTTACAAGTTGTGCGTGGGCTCTTATATAGGCGTTCGAGTCACATGCTCTCTCAGGGACGCGCACTCATAAATCAAGACGCATATATATTAAAGCGCTCTGGGGATGAAAGTTGCTCTGCACGCGTTTATATATCCTCGCATCCGAGGCTTAAGCCGTGATGGCTAAGTAGCGGCAAAGTTCCAGCGCTGGCCACCGAATCCGCGGCTCTTTCAATAGAGGACGCTTCGGCAGCTCTTCTCGAGACGCAGACGCGTCGAGGTCGTCTGAGCCGATAGCGATCTTAACGTGCGTGCGGCCGTCTGGGGCCGACGACAGTGCAGCGAGAGCTGATCGATGAACTGATACATAAGGACGATGGTGAATCACGGCGGCTAAATGCCCGCAGTACAGCGCCGACTCTTTGACTGAGCGCGCCCGTGACGAAAACAGCAGTGCAAATAGCGAGCGCCGCGGCTCTGCTAACCTGCGTGCTGTGAGTACTGCAGCAAGTGTTGGACATGTGGCCCGCCGCGGTGGTCTATAGTGGTTATGGTGCTCTACTGGTGACCCGAAGGTCGCGGGATAGAATCACGGCCGCGGCGGCCGCATTTTCGGTGGAGGCGAAAATGCTAGAGGCCCGTGTACTATAGATTTAGGTGCACGTTAAAGAACCCCAGGTGGTCGAAATTTTCGGAGCCCTTCATTACGGCGTCCCTCATAATCATATCGGGGTTTTGGAATGTGAAACTCCAGCAGTTGTTCTTATTTGTTGGGCATGCGGATAGCTGCACATTTGTTTCATTCTCACTGTCATCTTACAACTATGTATAACTCTCGAGTACCTTTCGTCCATGCGTGTGTGGGATGCCTATTCTGGATATTGTCACTTTCTGCTTCCTCCGTGTTGGCGCCGCGCGCCACTGGTACGTATGAAACCGTTAGGGTAGACATATTATCCAACTGGAACTGACAAAGCGGAAAACTTGACAACGTGGCGGGGTTTGTCTGACAGTGCTCAGAATAAACTGAATAACACCGCCTGTGAGGGTAATATAGCCATCAGCCGGCCTTTCCTCCGTCCCACCTTTCACAAGCAGCCGGGTTTGCCGCTCCCGTTTCGCGTCGCAAATCGATGCACGCAACTTCTTCGAGAGCTGCCGCGCGAGACAGCGACGTTAGCAGAGGAGAAGAGGAGGAGGCGTCCGTGGGGGACACGGCCGCGGTTCGACGTTGAGTTTGTTTAGATGTGGCGCGAAACCAGCCGGCAGCTTGTTCGGGAACAGACAGGCAACGTCGGGAACCCTCCGCATCCTCCTTTCTCGATCGTCCAAACAGTTTTTCCCGCGACGAAGGATGCCCTCTGTCGCGCGTGTCCCGGCAGGCAAACGCAAACGAAACAAGCGAGGAATTGGCGTAAATATATAAGAATGGGCCCGAGGCGCCTGGCGTAAACAGGGAGATCTCCTCTCTCTCTCTTTCGCTGTAGCAGTGTGCCTCGTCGATCGTCGTCCTACCGCCGGTGAAGAAGCCAGCCGGGGATCGTTTCGCGAGAAGGCATCATCAGGGATGAGGGCGCGCACGATAAAAAACGATGCGCGTATCGTCGGACGCGAGGCGATGGGGAAGGAAGAAAGTTCGCTTTCCTCCGTCGCACTTCCCGTCACGCTCGCAGCGGCGGTCGGGGAAGTTTCACGGTTCGCCGCCCGCTGCTCCGCGCACTGGCGGGCCGTTATAAACTTCAAAGTAAATATGAAATCTGGTCAGACGACTCAATCGTTGCAGATTGAGATTCAGTGAGGACAATGTTGTTTAGAATGACTGTCAGTTTGGCGTGTTGGCATACGTCGATGATGGTAAAGCCTATTGAGAACGGAGACCTTTAGAAGAACACAGGACGACGTCTTCGTTCTTAGTAGCGCTTACCATCATGAGCGTATACACCAACACGCCAAACTGGCAGTCACTCTAAATGTCATTTCTAGAGCGCCTTGCCCGGTGCTCTTCTAAAGTCTGAGTTCTTATTAGCGCTGTGCCGTCGTGAACAATGTTGTTGCTCTAACAGCGAATACCGAACATTCGATGACATAAGGCTACATTATAGCAGATTATAGCCATTGCTGGTAGTGTGCGGGAAAGTACGGTGGTTAAGTTCGGGTAGAAGTTATCGGCATCGGACATCATCGCGTCACAGAAAGTGTGTGAAGGAGGGCCTTGAAGACGTTGTTATTTTAAAAATGCCGCTTTTCCCCCTTAATTTACGAAACGACTCTTGCATCGCGTGTTTTGCGGGCTCTTTTCAACGAATGAAGTGACAATGCCGTCAAGTGCGAATACAAGTATTATAAAGGTAGACGAAGTAATGATTAAACGCACATATTCGAAGGAACTCTGCGCCGTCGGAAACACGAAAGGGTGGTATTGGGTGGGGATATTCTGTAGCACATTGTGCTTGGCAGAAATTACTCGGGAAGAAACTGACTAGTATGCATCGGCGTCCATATGGTGTCTCTCTCTCTCTCACACACACACACACAAACACACACACACACACACACACACACACACACACACACACACACACACACACACACACACACACAACACACACACACACACACACACACACACACACACACACACAAACACACACACACACACACACACACACCCAGCGCCAATTAGCATGTGATGTGTGCTATATGTATAGTATGGACAACCGTATACCGTTGTCACACAGAGAAGGGGCAGGGAAAAAATATCCCTGTAATCAGTCCAATTCTTGATCAAAGCATCGAGCTTACGCCCGCGAAAACTTTACAGTAAGGATAATTTTCAAGAATCTATAGAACGGGGCGCTGATAAGTCGCCTATAAGATCAAATCTCACAGAAGTTTTATACATGCCATGAATGGTCGGACACACACGCTGTGATATCTCATCACCTAACGAGTGTATTTTAACCCTCACACATCACACTTCGAAAACAAACGTTCGCTGGCGCACTCTTTCATGCGATTCACGTCATACATCCGCAATAAAGGATGACCCCGCGATATGTAGTAAATGCGAGAGCTTCGCTTGCTAACGACCGAGCAGTATTGAAGCTTTATACAATCTCATTGCAGCGGTAAGATATCTTTTTTTCACTGACGCTCATTACTGAACTGCATAAACATTTCATGCCGAAGTAGGGGCTGCGCCAGGACTTTCTTTACTAGAGGGGGAAGGGGGTGGGGTTGTAGAGCGGCGGGGAACTTATGCTTTGTGATTTGGAAGAGCGATTCTTTGGTCGAATTAGTTGAACATGCTAATGTCTAACATCGCAGAAACTACAAGGACGAAGGAGAGTTTCAGACGCGTTGAAAGCCGCATATATGGATATATTGCGTCACGATCGAGCGATGGCCTTCGCGGTAGAGCACTGCACTGCTTGCGTAAGTACACTGGCAGTAGCAATTAGTGGCCCGTATACACCGAAACACGCAGACCATTTCCGAGATATTTTCAGCTTCTACTATTACACGCGCACAACTACACAAATAATCATAAATATACGAAATTGACCCCCCCCCCCCCTCCCTCCAACCCCTTATGGAATCCTGGCTATGCTACTGCCAAGGATGTCATCGATTACAACAAGATATAGTATACACTGCCCTTCAGAAGCGATAATATTTGAGCTGGTGCATGAGTTATAGGACGGAGAGAGGTCAGTCCTTCGCTTTCAGCTCCGCTGATTTTGTTCAATTCTGGTTAGGATGTACAGTTAGATTAAGTTAAGTTATGCTCTGCGCACGCGACCGAGGGTGCGAACACGCTACGCAAGCTGCGCGCTGCGGGCGAGTTCGAAAAGTGAGCCAGAAAAGAAAACAATGAGAAAAATAGGCCACGTTCGTGTCGCGGAGGTTCATCGTCTCTCGATCGACCAGCGGTGCTCCACTCGGCAACGCCCGCACGACACGGCGATTAGGACAAAACTTGGAGCACGTGCAGTTTATCGGAACCACGAGAACCGCACACACGAATGCCTCCTGTAATGTGTGCTACTATAAGCTGCAGAAGGGCGCAGACTGCAACAACGACAACAAAAAGAACAGTGAGACGACAAAAACCCGGAAGGTAACAGCGCTCACGCATCGTCCGGCGCGTCAAAAGGTTCTCCACGCGGAGTTCACGGGAGAAAACGGTTCTGGAGTCGGCGGGGTAGTGAGATGAAATGGGAGGGGGGGACTACGCTGGCCGCACCGCTTTTATCTGCCGTGAGTTGGGGCGCACGCGTTGTTGTTTCGACGCTGCAGCATGAGCGCGCACACCGCGTGCTCACGCACAGACAGACCGGCGCTGTTTCGCCGTGGCGCGCTTGCGAACAATGGGACGTTCAGCGAGTTTTATGCGCGCTACATTTCACGCGAGCCACTACTGACTGAGTGCGGGCCACTCTTTAACTGGCGGGGGCACCCGTGCAGAAAAGCGGCTGTAAGAGAGACAGAAATAAAAGAAAGCACAAGAAACTCATCACAGCACGCGCATGCTCACCTTTTTCGTTTATATCTTCTTGCCAAGAGACGTTCTTGAAGCACGGCTACATTTACTCTTGACACTTCGTGGACACAGTGTGTGAAGAATACGCCGAGGAATGACGCCAGCGCGTAGTTTAGGATCTATGTATATGTGCATTCTCCTGCATACGCAATGAACGACGCTGCCAAATTCTGGCCCGTTTGCGGGTTCTCAGTGGGCCGCAATAAAGTGAACGTTCGCAACAGGAGTCCAAGGGCAAGCATATTTCGAGCACTCGCGCTTTGGTATACACCATTTTTCTTCACCTGTGCGGTGGCGTGGGAACATGGCAGTTTGTGCGTACCAAATCCCATATTAAGACCACCACGGTAATAGTACGTAGTACACCCAACAGCAAAACTCAACAACAAATGCGAATTTCTGCACTATTAGTGCGTCATGCTTCTAATCTAGCTGGTGACTTGAATAGGTTGCAACACCGTCTGAGGCTGGAGCATTTATTTTGAGTTTACGTTCCCAGACAAAGCGAGAATATAGCTTTATCGAACGGCTGGCGTCCCGCATACTTTTGCTGTTGGGAGGGAGATAACAAACTTTAATGAAATTCCCGGAGATGTTAGTTTCGCTGTTGGATGTACATGCAGCGCATACGGAGTTAAAAACAAAGTGTACTATTTCACGCAGAAAAGTAACACATGCGCCGCACATTTGTCATCTCGAATATTTACCGCACACCTGTGCGCGCTGTATACAAGACAAAATAACGCACACTGAACACAAGCGCTCATTGTGTCTCTCTTTTCGTCTGTGAATTGTTTGCGCAGCTTTAACCGTAACGTAACCATACCAACTAGCCCAGTTGTCGACTTTCGAACACGAGAGTCATGTCGCGTTCTATCTGTCCACTTGGTGACCTCGCGCGCACGCTATATACCGTCCCAGCTAAAGAAGAAACGGCCATGTTTTGGGGGAGCTTGACCTTGACACGGCACTGCACACGCCCGGAGTGACATTGGCAGCGATTCCATACATACACACCCCCACCGCTTCCTCTCTCTCCCTCTCTACGTCGTCGTTCCCTGAATCTCAATCGATCCCACGAGTGTTTCATCGCGGCGTATACAAGAAATAAGAAACGTACCGAAAAGAAAGAAACGGGAGGGTACAACGCATTCCACGTCGTCGTCGGAGGTCCCTGGCGCGCCCCGGGTCACGCCCTGGACATCGATCGGCCATCACGGGAAGCGAGCCCGTGGTCCGCGTATTTCCGAGAGACGCATCACAGCGCCCGAGGGCTCGGAGCGGGAGAAGAAGGAGGGGGGGTAAATGACGGCACAGAGGTATACGGACGGATGAGCAACAAAGTTTCGACCCGACGAAGCAAGGACGGAGATGCTCGCCAACCGCGAGGTCTCCCCCCTCAGGGCGTAGTGTGGCTATACGTCACCACCCGTACGAGAAGAAAACAGCTGAGTGTGACAAGCAATAAGAAAAAAAAAATTATGAAAGACAAATCAAATATGAATAGAAGAATGAAGGCGCAGCGGTGATACTGAACCGGAAACTGAGTGTACAATTTTTAGAGCGAAGCTGAGTGTGGATATATATAGGCGAAACCGAAATTCGTCCGTCCCATGTACGCAATCACTCCTATAGCGCGTATACGTGTCACAGAAACTGGACAATTAGCCCCACGACCACTGGTCCGTTAAGAATGAAGAAGGGCGACAAACACCAATGGAGATTTCTGGATAGGCGTAACCGATAATTGAGAAAGACTTTAGTGAACCATCTGGATTAATCCATTGATTAACACAGGGGCCGCACATTTCAGCTTCGCCTCGCTGTGTACGAAGAGCTTGGACGGCGACATTGAAATGCATTGGAAACTATTCGGTACAGCTCGAATAGTATCCAATTGCGATGGAAACGTTCAGCATGTGTTGTTTCATCTTTTTCTTGTATAGTCATAACCCATCCTTTTTTTTCTTCGTTTTTGTTATGTGCCCGAGAAGTGACGGTAAGTAACCATGGATTGAAATCCCTCCAGTGGTATTGCTCCGGTGACGTGAAATCCTGAAAAATTATTTATCTTTCATTGCTTTTTGTTAAAGAATAGTATATAATTTACTTCACGTGCCCTCTCTCGCTCAGCGCATTGGTAGCTTACAGAAGTCTGTGAAACCGTATTTGTAAGCAGCACGTTAGTATACATCTATAGTACTTCGCGCAAGGCTACAACGCGAGTTTTCCTCAAACGAATTCCAGCATTCATCCATAACAAATCAAGGTCAGGTTAGTATACACACTGAGCCGAGACGTCGTGTAGGCAGTGTGCGGCGCGTTAGTTCAATGCGACGTGAGGAGCCCTGGCTCGCACAACAAGCGTTGTCGTCTCGACAGACCGCCGGAAGACGTATCGAGGCAGACACGCAGAACATGCCCCAGAGGCACAGCAGAGCTGTGGCAGCGCAAGCTGCTTTGCAGGATCGCTGAACCTGATAGTGCTGCTGAGCAATTTCATTTAAAATTCTCCTCGCGCTCGGGACGCTGCACAAAGCACGACACCCATCGGCGCGCGGGCGAGCGTGTGTACTTCGAAGAACCGGGTCGGGGCTTTAAAGAGAAAAGAAAGAAAATCGAAATTGGAAGTACATTTCGATTTCCGACCATGCACTACGGAGAAACCTATCGGCGCGCAGGCGCCGGGTTGAAAGAAGGGCGTGTACCCTAGGAGAAAAGACAGAAAGAAGGGAGAGAAAAGAAAGAAGGTTTCTATACGGAAAGAAACTTCGAACACTGCCGCGAGGAAGAACATGCATGCTGCTTCGGAGCAAGAAGAAACCGAGCGATCGACAACAAACCAAAGGAGACATCTCGTAAGAAAACGGGGGCGCGGTGCCCGAGGGGGATGCAAAGATGAAGAGCGCAAAAGCACGGATGATAGTTGCTGCGATGGCTGGAAGGAGGAGGAGAAGGAAGTGAGTGAGGCGTCAGCAATTCGAAGGGAGAAGCAAGAGGCAGCAGCGGAGAAGAGGACGCGCTACCACCAGAGGCTGGCAGCAGGCAGGCAGCCGAGTGGAATGCCTGCCTCCCCAAAGAACGGAGCGTGCGCTGACGTCAAAGGCGACCCCGGGGCTAGACGGCGCGAGGTTCTGGCCCGGAGCCCAATGGTGGCTGCGAAGACGACCGTGCACATGGTATATACTGCGTCGCTTTCTGATTCCTTCCTCCGTCTTTCTTTCTTTCTTTCTTTCTTTCTTTCTTTCTTTCTTTCTTTCTTTCTTTCTTTCTTTCTTTCTTTCTTTCTTTCTTTCTTTCTTTCCTTCCTGCGCTCGCAGCACGTTCACTGAGCCGAGGCTACCGCCTAGGTCTTTCGGATAACGTCACGGGGCCGCCAAACACGCTCGCCTTTCCCTGCACAAGCTCATGGCATAGAGTTTCCTATCTTTCCTATGAAACTTTATGGCTCACGGCACCAGAGCACGCCTGTCTCGCACCCAGGCTGCTGGCGAGCCGAGCGGATACTCTCGCACCCAGACGCCGGGCTGACCGGGGCTGCCAAGGCGCGCGCGGGCTGCACCAAGTAAACAGGGCAAGCTGCAGTCCAGAGGCCTTAAAGTGAAAAAAGTACCCGTTCACGCCGCTTCAGCGTATAAGAGCTGATCTGGGCACTACTGCGTCGTCTTTGGATGTCAAAACAAGCAGCGCAACAAGAGGATATTAGCGTACTCTGCGACGATTACGACGCGCCACGGAAATAGTGCCGGTGAGGTGTTTTCAGCTTCGCCGCGAGTGGATAACTGTGATTCAAGCAGAAAAACTAGGAGCCGAGTGAAAATGCGCGATTAAGTACACTAACTGCGTGTATTCTGCAGTGTGATGCCCACCTATTTCATTTTGCAAACGTAATTTGCGTGACACGCAGCTGGGTTGAAGGCAGACGCGAGCTTTGTGTGGGGGTGCACTTCATACCTTTGAGCGTTTCCTTTGACGAAAATCTAGTGCAAGGTAGTGCTTTCAAGCAGCATGCTTTGCCACTTTCAACGTAGTATTAAGCTTTGGTGCTTTTGGTGGCATCCACGCCTTCGAGATTTCGTCTTCAAAAGGTAACAAATGGCACGGTGCTCCTCAACAGCTGGCCAGAATTTCGTGTTTTCATGTCAGTGTTTGATGTCCCCAAATTTATTTGGGCACGAGGCACCCAGCTGCACATAATACATATATTGGCACGTAAGTGAACAGTATACTCGCGCCAGTGTCCTTCACGTCGCAGGCGTAGCTAACCGGCTTAACTAAGAGTAGCACGGTTTCGCTTGTAAAGCACCATCGTTACAAGAATAAAATGGCGCAGGTAGCTTCCAAAAGGGATCGCTGAACGATACTGCAGGTTATAATACTCTCTGATAGCACGCTTTTTTGAGCAAGACGCATTATTGTAAGAGCGCTCGTGAAACAAAAATTACGTTCCGCGAAACTACCCGTAAAGCGTATACTCTAATTATTACGCGATGCATGCTGAAATGATGAGCTTTCACAAAACTTTGTGGACAACTTGTATAATATGGGGCCACAAAACATCGTTTCACTCTTTCGCGAGCTGCACTGCAATTACGATTCACGCGTACTACTGCGAGAACGTTTTTTTACAAATGTAACAGCATACGTACGTATCTGACGAGGTTGCTTCCGCAGCCCTCTCAGCATGTACTGTATACATTGTTGACTTGCATGAGCAAGATGTTCTTGATGTTCCAATAAAATCAGCGAAAATTTCCAGGCTAGAAAAGACGCGAAACACGCTCTCCGACGGGCTGAGTTTCGGGAGTTTCACGTTTGCTCTGTGTATATCGTCTGCTGGCGTGGCAGCCCGCGCATGTTGTTTCGTCACGTGTGCGATAGATGGCGCGACGCGCGATGCAAATATGGCGATGCGCATGGAATTCGCTGTTTCGCTTCATTATTTATGGGCGCCGCCATCTTGGACGCTAAGCTGCGTGCGTCCGCGAACACTTTCGCTCACTGCGGCATCATACGTAGGCGACGAAAGTTTTAACGAAAAAAAAAAACACGTTCGCAGTTTGCAAGCCGGTAACGTCCAGTACAAAGCATGCAAACGACGCGCTTCGAAGCGTATACCTGACACACTCAATTTCCGCCATGTCAATCAATCAATCAATCAATCAATCAATCAATCAATCAATCAATCAATCAATCAATCAATCAATCAGAAAGGGCGCATCGTGTACTGCAGAGAAGAAGACGAATTTGACGATATGGCTCCGCTTGGCGGTGCACTCGGGAAAGGGCGCTGGATTTGAGAAGAAAGACCTATATACACGTACAGCAGCGCAAGGTCGTCTCACCGTGTTCAAAACTTCTTTGTCAAAATGTGCGCTCTAACAAACTACGTTCCACAGAACGTGAGGCGAGAGTCGCAAAAGTTTGAAGCAATTCCATAGAAACAAGTGAGCACGCCTGTCTGCGCAAATGCTATAGTACAGCTCTCTGGATTGTGTTCATCCGCATTAGAAATATTAAATGGACGGCGTTCGCTCACCGCTAGCTGTAAAAGTACGCTAAACGAAACGCGATATGAGGACACGAATGCAGAGTACGCTTTTTTATGTAAAGTTTTTCGTATAGATCTTCAACGCTCGCAGTCAAATAGTTCAGAACAAGAAATAAATAGAGAGAGAGAGAGAGACGGCGCACTTGTTGCTTCCGTAGCATTTACGTTTCCGTTGAACGCAAGGCCCCAATTCAATCAATAGAGCGTCGGCACTTTATTGGAAACGATATCATATACATATATAGCCTTACATGTTTTGTGGTAAACATGTGATCAACCTTTGATGACTGTGCTTTGTGGCTGATATGTGCGTACAATAATTGTGATGCCAACACAGGTGTAGCACTGACGTATGTGCGGCGCACCTGTGCACTTGCTGTAGGTTGTTGCACGGCGGGAAACGTCTATTTTGAAGCATCTGACGAAGTTGATGACAACGGCCAACAATAGCATCGTGACGAGGGCGAGGTATAGAAAACACATTATAGCTATTTCTGTAACAAAGCAGGAAAGTGGTTTCCAGTTAACGCAAAAAGAAAAAGGAATATATATACATATATATATATATATGTATATATATATATATATATATATATATATATATATATATATATATATATATATATATATATATATATATTTAAGTGACGTGTATAAAAGTAAAGTGCGTGGGAATAATGGCTCGCATAGACTGTAATGGCGACGACGACGCATCAGTAACTGCGATTTAGAACTTGTTTAGCGTCGTATTTGCGTCAAATTTAATCGGTCCTCGGATGTCATTTAGTGCATTCCATCACGCTGCTCGTTATATACGATGTGATCGTCTCCTTTCATCTTTTCTTTTTCTTTAAATTTCATCTTTATTTTGTGTCGACACCAGATGCTATGTATACGATGGATACAACTGAAAAAAAAAAAAAATGGCCATTACTCACGGTGCCTGATGACGTTCCCGGATACCAGTATATGAGCCATAGCATAACTCAATGGCCAGACAATGAATTAAGGTAATTCTCTTAAGTTAATTCGTATTTGACTACACACTCGTTTACCGTGAACCTTGTTCACGAAGGTGTCGGCACGGAAGTCGCTGCTAGAACCTAACCTTAATTACGACATGCTTCAATACTTTCTTGCGCTTTTGGTTGCGTGTCACGTGAAGAGCAGTATGTCCGGTGCCAGTAAAGGCAACATCTCCTATAACTCATGTTAATAATAATAATAATAATAATAATAATAATAATAATAATAATAATAATAATAATAATAATAATAATAATAATAATAATAATAATAATAAACGTTATTTCGGACGAAATGTTCACCGGGAACGCGTCTTTCGCATGTTCACAAGTGAGGTTAACATCCACATGTGCACGCTATACTTCTGAATAACGAATCCAGCGTTTATAGATTAACATATACATATGTGCAGAAAAAGCAGGCCTCACCGGACAGAACATTAAGCGAAAGCGTTTCTCGGCGCATACTCACAAAACATGATGGAATGCTTGCCTGCATAATACTGGATTACCAACTCGCCCAGCGCACCGTTCTTCTCTGCCCAATAAAGCGCCTCATATCAGTTCTTTTAGATGCGAAGCATCTTATGGCGGAGTTCAAACCAGCGGTGAGCGGCGTGACCACCCTTACTGCACATGCGCAAACCTTCTCCATAAACCTCCACTCCCCCTCTCTCACCTCCCCCTCTCTACTCCCCCTCTGAAACGCGGGCTCGACATGCCGAAATGCTGCTTCGCATCGCCTCATGGTCCCCTTTAGCGGGAGATGGTGTTATCTTTTTTTGACAGCGCAGACGACATGTTGGATGCACACTGAATTAACTATATATATAGACAGATGTTTTGCTTAGGAATGGGCGACACCGTATACATGCAGCAGGAGTGGGTGATTCGAATACATGGAAATGTATATAGTAATAACTACAGTTACAAAGTAGGTGCGAGGGTCCTGGGCCAGTTGTCCCCAAACGAGTCTTCCCGCCTCTTGGAGCCCCCCTCAATTCGGAGAACAGATTTGTCACCTACACCAGCCGTCTTTCTCTGAACTGGGTGCTTCGGCTGGAAGGTGGCAGCTGCGCGCGGGCCTCTCCAATATGCGAGGAATGCCGGCTGTATGTTGCAAGGGTGACTGCAATCAAGTCCTTCAGCCGGGTCTCCTCCGTGGAACGCGTGTTTGCAACGAGTGTGTTTTGGTGGAAGCTGGTGCCCTTGTTCGTAAAAGGTTTTCAGTTCCCCGAAGTGACATTGCCCCCCCCCCCTTTCTTCCGAGCGGGTCGGACGTGGAGGGTGGGAGTGAAGTGGTCCCTGCATTGCCATCCTGGGTGCGGTGACCTATGTGTCGAAGAGATGGACCCTCCAAAGGCATGCACTTTGTTATTGGACGTTTGCTAGTTATGCATGGAGCTTCAAAGGCATGCACGTTTGTGACTGGACATTTGCAATTAAGGAGTTTCCCTATCTTGGAAATGAAGCGTACTTAAGGAGCAGCAGAGCGTCTGCTCAGAACGGATCGATCGGACTAGATGCCGTTCTGACGATCCTGTCCTCTATGATGTAAATAAACGTCTGTTAAGTTTTCCTCAACGCCGGTCTCTCTGCCTCGGCTTCCTGCTCTTCTGGACGTCCCTGGGTCTGCGGTACGACTCCCGCCGCTCAGCTCAACGCTACCCCCTGGGTCCACGTCGGCCAACGACGCCACTCGTAACACTACGTAGAACGGAAACACCTCTTAAATTTTCGCTTGGCTGATAACGGCAGCGGGCGCTGTGTCCTACCTTCCGCAGATTACAAGAGCTGACGCGTTGGAGACAAAGGTATACGATCAAAGACGACAATAAAAAGAAAACCTGACACCCACGCGAACAATGTGATAAAGATACCGCAACAAGTCTCGAAACTCCCAAGTAAAGTCCGTTATATATCGATAAAGAACAGGCCTACGCGGAACGGAGTTCCCGGCGCACCGCCGGGGTTCGTTGCACGCTCTGCGGTACTTGTTTACTTCTTCCTGTTCGGTCAGCAAGCAGTAAACAACGCCCCTGTCTCGCTGAAACGCAGCTCGCGAGGCCAGCCATTTCCGCATCCGCAGCGAGGCATGCACGACTCCGAGGCGATAATTAAGTCCGGCAGCTGTCGTCGAGAAGTTCATTTTCAAGCCTTCCCCAGAACACCTCTCCTCTCCGTTATTTCCTCTTTCCCTTTCGAACAAGATCAGGAGCCAGTAGTAGTAGTTAGTAGTAATAGTATACCACAAGCGGCCCGCAACGTCGTGCGAAGTGCGGTAGCTTTCTGTCGCCACAAGAAAACAAAACAAGGACACTGGGACGTCGACGGGGAGCCAGGAGACCAGTAGAGCAACGAGCCCCTCACAGGCCGTCATCCTCGGCATCCTTTCCGTATCCTGGGCCGCGCCACGACCCAGTGACCAACTCAAATTACGAAGCGGTTCGCAGAAAGCAACGGACCGATACCGAGACGAGACAGAAAGGAGAGTCTCGCATCTCCAGCCGGCAAAGCTTCGCCGCCAGCGGGAACGCGCGGAAGGGTGACGGCGTTCCGATTCACGAGTTCCGATAACCGATCACGAAAAGCGACGCGGGCCGATAAAAAAGGGAAGAGAGACGACGAGGCGAGACTTGCGAACGAAGAACAAGAACAGGCGTTTAAGACAGTCCGTCGTCGCGTTTTGATCTTTTCTCTTCTTGAGCTCGTTTCTATACTGCTTAGTTTGTTGCTTCTCCTACTTCTCCTAACCATCTCCGCCGTGCTTCGCGCACGGCGTGCGATTGTTCTTCCACGACCGACCGGAGTGAAAATGAAAGCGATTTGAAGCGAGAGAAAGAGATGAAGGAAAGGGAAGGGAGGAGGTTTTGGAACGAGAGCGCAGGCCAGCGAGCGAAGAAACAAGGCCAAGCACAAGCACCAAATCGGCGCGAAATGCATCCGACCGATACATCCTCTCGCTTTCCTTTCGTCCTCCTCTCCTTCCTCCCTTTACCGCTGGCGGCCTGGCGGCGCGTTCACCGTTATAACCGCGTTTCGTTTTCTTTCATACCGACGCGTTTCATCCTCCTCTCTCCGCTTCCTCCCAAGTCGGCCAGCACACGCTGTGTGTCTGTATGTGTGAATGCTACTGCTGCTGCGAACTAAACTGCGCCGGACGGTGGAAAGGGGAAAGGGGGCAATGTTCTCCAACCTAGATTCGTACGCGCTCTCTCTCTCTCTCTTTTCTTCGGCGGCGCCGGCGGAGGTAGAGAGGCGATCTGGGACTCCGTTATACCATCCGTGAACTTGAAACAAAAATATAAGCCGCGCTGGGGAGAAAAATAAGGGGTTGCTCCGGGCCTCCTCCTCGTTCTCTTCTTCTTCTTCATCTTGTCTCGGTCGTCTCACTTCCCTCACCCTCGTGTATAGTCGTCACGCTTCTTTCTCCGGCGCGCACCTTTTTCTCTCTCTCCTCACTTCACCCTCTCGCCTCCGGCGGAATTGTGGACGAGCCCCAGTTCTTCCTTCCTCTGGCCTCCCCCGAGAGAAAGCAGAGAGAAATGCGCGTGAGACGGGAGGAAGAAGAAGATTAAGGAATCAAGAAAACAGCTGACGCCGTCCTGCCGAGGCGTATAGGCATAGCGTACGCGATTACGAGAACAAATGAAACAATAACATGGAAAACAAATGTGAAAACGACACTCGCGCCGGTCCGGCGGACGCAGGCGACACTTCTGTACATTAGCGGAGACAGAAACACTCGCGATACGGTGTGCGAAAGAGAAATTGAGCGGAGCGTGTAAAGGCGTTGTGGAAGGAAGCCATACAGGGCTGCAGGCAGCCTGGGGCTGTGGGTGTTGGCGCGACGTATTGCTTAGAATATAGAGCGTATGAGCGGGTGCTCACGTGTTTGCGTGTCTAAGGTTGAAACACGATGTAGACATCTACATAGAATTCACGGCGGCATCAAAGGAAGCCATGTAAACAAGTCGAACCAAAGCCATATAGGTCACCAGCAAGGTATCCTACGTGCAAGAACTGGAGGCTGACGCAACAGGAGGTTAGATGCTGGAATTGATTGGACGGTAGCGAGCTTGTAATGGAAATAAAGCGACCAATAAAAAGCGCACACAGGAGAGTGAGATAATAGGGCAGAGATGGTCTTCGTGCTACCGAAAACCAATCAACGAACAACGTAACCAATCAAGCGCCGTTTTCACAATAATTCCATAAGCCATACTCAGACCACGACATGTAAGCGAAGGGTATGGTCATCGGGGTATGTAGCGCTGTTCTCGTACTCCAAAAGGTGATCTGACTATCGAAGACAGCACAAGCCTAATTCACAGAGCTTTGTGTTCATCTGTTGATTGTCATTGGTTGGGCTGGGCCGCCTTTGATAATGACGCGCCCAGTATTATAACTGCTTGAAAATTTAATATTAGAGATAATTCAAGCGCAAGAGCCGATTTGAATACGGGTAGAAGGCCAATACCTTTGTCGAGGATATCTATAACGATAACACCTTGTATAAACAAGTGGCGCGATCGAGTGAATATAATTTTTCGAAATTCCTCGTCTTACCGAGCCCAGACTGCCACATCAAGCTATCTGGTATAGCTGCTTTGGCCGTCGGGATCACGTGCAGGCAAGTGCATTGACCTTTTTACAATCGTATCACGCCACGCCCGCTCCGGTTGGCTGCATTATTATGTTCAAACTCTGAACCGTACTACGGTAGAGCGCCTTCACTAAGTCCGCGTGCTGTATACTGAAATAAACCTCAGCCGGTCAACCTGTTCGATTCGATATCGTCAAGACAAACCGAAAAGAGTGTGCAATGGTCGGTGTTCGCGTACATCACGCCCCATGCAGAGAAAGGCGCGGGCTGTAAGTACAACATGTAGCTGTTTCGAGCTCCTATAGGCACGAACTCGCATTGTTTCGTCCTTGAAAGAGAAGGTGCGCTGAAATGAGAGCAACCAGGAAGGGGCCAACTTCTTCAGCCTTGCGAAGAACTGCCGAGGTTTGTTTTCTTCTTCTTTTCTTTTAAAAGCAAAGCCATCGACATGGACACTTGGCTTCGCTAACAACTGTGCGCCACGGGCCAACGCCGCGAAGTGCTGGCCGCATATCCGAACACACGCATGCAGGCCAAACGCATGCCGCTGATCCGAAGGCACGAATGTTTGATTTAGCAAAAAGTATATACCGGTTATATATGCGCCGTAATCTGTGACTGTCAAAGAAACCACTGTATAAATATGTATGAAGCATATAAGCGAGAGTGAGTAACCAAGAATTAAGTAGCACAATGCGGATAGTTATGCATAACGTACAGACAAGCTGCCGACAAGTAGTGCTTAATATTTTCCAGCGTTCCCGTGCATATAAGAAGCAAATAAATCAATAAAATGCGTCATCTATTGGTTCGCAAGAATCGCACGCAAGAGAAAACTTCAGCAAATTGCGATGCCGGACATGTCGTTAGCGCAGCCGACTGGCCAATGGGAAATAAGCACTTGTGGATTTAAACATTCGTAAATTGGATCCCTGTTCAGTAAAGGACTCGCCATGCATCTGGTTCCTACAAAGCAGTCCGAAGCCTGTGATCTTCAAATGACGAGCAATCGCCTCGGTGTTTGTTCTGAGCCCCGCATATGTGGTAGCAATAAAATCTGACTAGGTATACGATGAAAAAGAAAGAACAGTATACAAGAATGAAGAGGATGGCTGCGATGCGGGGGGCGCCGATGCCCGCACTCGCCCATCGAGGGGTCACGGGCCGGCCGGCCGTCTAGCAGGAAAGACTGGACTCCATGTGAAAGGGCGCGCGAGGGAACGAGTCGGCGAGTTGGAGGCGGCGATAGGCTTGTTTGTCGACACCGGCGACGCGAGATACGGGACCGAGTGAGAAAGCGTGGAAAGAGCCTGGCCGAATGTTGTATGCAGCCCCGAAAGTTGGATGCACTACTCCTCTCGCCGAGGGCTTTTCGTCGTCCGTCATAATCTCCGCCTTTCATCGGCTGCATCCCTCAGGGGCTATTCGCCTGCGCCTCATCGCTACAGATAATCTCCGAAGCGTGGAATGTGCGACGCATTTTGCTTCGAAGTCAGTCGTGAGCGAAATTAAGAGGCGAGCCGGTTAGGAGTTACACTTGGAATAAGAGAAAGATTGAAAGAGCCTAACGCCATGTACTCGAAGCGTCCCAGCTAAGGAAACACGTCTGTATAAGCTCGCCAATGTCTGGCAGGCGAATCTATATCTATACGATGAATCCAAAGGAAATGCTGAGGAGCAACATAGTTTCATGAACGAGTGGAATAACCTCGCTCACTTTTTTATCGTCGTACGTGATTACGTGCCTGCAACGGCGAAAACGCTCTGCAACTTATCTCCACACAAGTTCCCACAAAACTTTAATGACGTGTTTAGCTTTGATATCGGCTCATAATTTATTCCTTGCGAAAAATCATACCGTAAGAATATCTTGTGAGTCTGATTACTAAGTTTGTCACGTCTTTATGTGACGTATTTCGCAACGAAATCGCTCCGTTCGAATCATTTATTTGTTCAAAGAAACACAGCAGTTCGAAAATGCGTTGCGACATGGCATGTTTGCCGCGAGCTTGTCGCGTTGCTTATACGTTTTTTTTTGTTTTTTTTTAAGGGTCGAATATCTCCACTTCCACTGACCTGCCATTTCGGCCTCTCCTAGAACAATGTGAAGGGGAACTCGATAGAGTATGCACAGTTCACCGAAAAGTTCACGCGCCATGCAATGTTACATACAAGTATAAAGGGTCTCTTTTTTTAAGGAGGTTGTATCCCATCTTGTGCATCCGTGCTGTTTGTTAAACTGTAAACCGCAGGACCCCTGGAAAGGCATGGCCCGCAAAAGACCGGATAAAGATAAATCAAGATACACGGTTTTCAAGGAAACGAAGTTCCTATCGAAATGTACTGCATTCCTGCTGCCGCTTGGAAGGAGGATTACATAGGCATTCCTGAGCGCCGTGGACACACACACAGCGGTTCCTGCCGTGCCTCACTTATCCGCATAAACGTGCCAGCAAACCAGCACTTTCAACCAGTGACCCAATTTCGCTCCGAGATTGCGTCGGAGGGCGCAAAACGTGTCGCACGCATAACGCGGAAATGAAGTACTATGTGGTCACTGATTTTTCACTCGACATTGTTTCGGAGCTCCGCAAGAGATAGCGGCTCGGGAGACCTCCCCGGTGGCTTCGGCGGGCCGCTCTCACAGAGGCGCGAGACTTGCTTGCCACGGTGTCGACGAAGAGGGCAACGAGCGTGCTTTTAAGGACGGCCTCCTCCTTCATCTAGCGCGCGGCTGCGGCGAAACAAAGACGCCGTGGAGGGCCTCCACTCCGCGGCGGTGGTGGCCGCATATACAAGCCGCCGCTGTCGGCCGCTGCCGTGTCGAGTCGAGGCCGCGCAAATGGTGAGTCGCAGAGAAAACGTAAGGAAACGGAACGCATTTCCGGGTTTCTCTCTCCCTTCCTCTCGTACACGAACGCCGGCGGTGCCTACCTGAACTTCTTACTAGACGCGGCCAGTCTCTCACCCTCTTTTGGATAACTTTCGCCCCCTCCCTCTCGCTCAATGTCGGCCGTTCTCCTCCGAATTCGGGTTGCCCCCGAAGCCGACTTCTCGGCCACAGCGTTTGTGGTCGTCTCCCCTCATTTCTTTCTTTCTTTCTTCGTTTCGCTTTCGTTAGTCCTATCTCTCTCTCCTTCCCAGCGCCGTGCGTGTTCGCAATTCACTTGCGCGCGCGCGCAAAAGGGGGCTGAGCTGAAAGAAGTGGTGGCTCAGAAAATGGAGTGGCGAGAGAATGCGATTTGGACGAGCCGAGGAGTTCTGGCGGGGACTCGTCGAAGGGGTTTATAGCCTTGTGGGGCAAGGCACGCAGGGCGCTAGAGTCGTGCGGTCGGACTGCGGGCGGGCTTTAGAGGGAGGGAAAGAGGACGACGCCTGAATTGAGTGAAGTGAGCGCGGCAGCGTCGGTCGGCGACGTTGGCCGGTCGTATTCGTCGGCCGAGCTGCGTTAACTCGGCCGCCACAAATCAAGCGCGGAAACCTGCTGTCCGTTCGTCCATCCGTTCCCTCAGACACTCTTCCTTTTGTTCTTCCGTATACCGGCAGCGGCGGCTGTCATCACTGCCGACTGCGTGCGCAAGAGAGGAAGGAAAAGAAGAAGGGATGACTGCGTGCTAGCTCGGCGCTCGCGTTTCGTCCGTGGTGTTGTATGCATAGAGTATATATACTGTTGTATCGTGAGCCGGCAGCGCCCGGCCCTTTGAGAGGCACGCACGTGCGCGGAGCAATTGGAACTGGAACAGCAAGGGAGAAAAGCGTGGCGCCGTTCGATTATCCGGCTCGAATGATGGCATGACGGCGCGGACAACGTAGCTATGCAGTATACAGCGAGAAAATGTGCGCCGCATCCTGTCTCGCCCCGGGGTCGACAAAGGCGCTTAGCGCGCGAGCACGAATGACCCATCTGCAGCATGAAGCCTCGTGCCAACATTTTCGAGTCTTACGGGTTAGCGCTAACTTCTAAGCGTACGCGAATGCAGTAAAACGTCACTCTAACGAAACCTTCCGTTTAACAAACATCGATGACATCCTAGCTCGATTAAGCCATTTCTTGAAATTCATTAATTGTCATTAGAGTGGGCATTTGCCATTGCGGCTCGCGTACTTTTCTGTTTGCCTCTCTTTCATTCGATGATCTGTAATTTTTTTTTATCGCTAGATTGCCAATATCAGGTCCTCGCGAAATTTGAGAGCTTTCCCGCACAACCAAGCATCCGGAGAACCGTAAACTAGGAGGGAGCTGCAGCACACTGTCATTTCCGAATGCATTGCCGTTGTGTAACGGGTATTACGCATACCCAAACAAATCATGTAATTCGTCTAGTTTTCTTTCTTCCATTTCAAACGGAATGTTGTAATCACTCGCATGCTCTTTCTCTGCTCCTTTTCTATAGTTTGTTAAGTAGCTTTCTCAAGTGAGGCGTCTTCACGCAATGCTCCCATGACGCCGAAAACTCGGCCCTCAAGTATAACACGTCCGTAACTTCTATCTACGTGCATGGCGGCGCTCTCTCTCGAGAGGTCGGCATTTTCGCTCTATGCCGATTCCGCCTTGCACACCGAGAACAAAGTGCTCAGAATTTACGTAAGTACGATTATGTACCGCATCGGCTGTTGAGCACAGAAATATATTGCCGTGCGTACATCCGGAGGATGTACGCACGGCAATATATCCTCGCGACTACGCGCGAGGTCACTTATATATACACCTCACGTCGCACTAGCAATCGCATACAGCACGTTTCCAGCGGGTTACGTACGTACATTCCGAAAGCCGGAGTATCTGTCGCTTTCTTTCAATTTATATCTATAGTGCTGTTACGACGGAGTACTTAGTTGAAGGTGTGTACTTAATACAGAATCATTAATTGTCGAGCTATAGTTGGCCTTGCGTTACGGACGAGGTAAATGACCGCACATAAATACAACTGACACGACTGTCCCTTCCTTCCTTGTGGCAGTCGTCTTTATTTGAGCTAATTTACCTTGTCCAAGGTATACTTAGTGTGGCGATCCACTGTCTTTGTGCTTGTCCTCCTAGGGAACGCTTCTTCGCGCGCCTGTGTGTGTAAAGCACGAACTCGCGATGTCCAACTCCTCATCTTTCAGTATCCTTTCCCCACGGTAGGGTAGCCAACCGGACTTAATCTGGTTAACTTCCCTGAATTTTCCCTTACGAATTTTATCTCTCTCTTCTTCCTTTCCGCTGTCTGAATAAAGCTAAGTCCTATTTCAATATTTCCGACTCCCATGTCGTAACGCATGCCGCAGCTTACCGTTTCCTTCTTATTTTAGTTTTCTTTCTTTTTCTGCATCAGACGGGCCAGCTCCTTCACGGCTCCGTGGCTGCGTCCCACATTATAGGCCGCCGCTCGAAGACAAAGCGGCGAGGTGCCGGCGGTCATAAAAGGACCACGGCGCTCAACTGAGCCCGAAGCGAACTTCACTGCATCGCCGAGCGGGCGCTACTGTCTATTTAAAAGCGGTCGGCGAAGCATCAGCGGCGATTGTCGCTTCTCTCTTCCACGGCTAGCTGGTTGGGCCGCTTTGGCAACGCGCGTTGGGAACACGCGATCGAGGGGACGCGCCAGTGACGTCTGTCCGCACCAGAAGCGCCAAGCATCCATGGGAACCGGAGGAGGAGGAGGAGACGCGCCTTCAACGGAGCTGCTGACCCGTGGTCACTTCGCGCGCTGCAGGCGCCGCTGCCTTTTGCGGAGCGCGGGAAGGGTGTCTTATATAGTAGACAGCACGGCTAGGTTGGGCCACTACTGTGTCCTTCCTACCGACGCGTGACGAGTCTGTCTGTGATGTACTCGAAGTGAAGGCAGCTACGGTCGCAGATCTAGACTGTTACTAAAGCGGTGGCCAAGACGGGTATGCGGCTATACACGGAATCTCTGTTGCCTACTCTTCGCGGACTTCCTGCGTCGGCCGCCGCCCCGCCCCGCCCGGAGGCCTTTCTTCTCCGTCGCCAAGTTCGCACATTTTTTTTTCTTTTTTTCGTGCATGTGCCAGGTCAGCGCGCGTCACATCGCAGAGTCCACGAAGCTGTCCCGTTCATTTATATTTTAGTACAGCGTTTCCTGCCAAATGCCAGAAATGCGAAGATAACGGAAAGCTCTCTTCACGTCTGGAAAACAGAAACACAAGGAGGACCTCCCTGCTGATAACGCGCTCACTTTCGCTGCATGAAGGGAGCTCGTTTCTTCGACAAGAGAAACCTTCCTCACGCATTCGCGTCGTCGCTGAATTGAGTGAAAGTCTTAACTCCGTCCTTCTATAAGGTGGGCGGACATTGCGTATATCCTCACAGTGCTGTCCTTGACACGACATCGATTGCAGCGCCGCGCCGTAACCATGCAGAATGACAGCTCAGAATGCCGTTGCATTTCAACTGGCTGATGTACGGCAGCGTTTCTATAGTATACTATATAATACCGCACAGCGGGCTCACCACGCGTTGCCTCTGTCAGTGAAACCCCTTCAGCGTTTGCCGAAACCGGGAGCCGTACGGACGTATACAAATGCCGAGAACCTCTGGAGAGACGTCTATGCTGCCTTCTCCGCGGGCGTTGCGTTCAACGCATGAAGCGGGCGCGCAGCGTGGGGTCCGTCAACGTCCTCGCGGCTCGAAACCCGGGAAGGACGCGACCGCCCGCGGAGATCGAGCTCGGCTGAAAGCCGAGTGCACACGAGGCACATTTCGCATACGCCCTTGTACTCCTTTCGCGAAGTCGCAGCGCGAAGACGCGTGTGCCTTTGGCAGCGCACGATCTTCGGTGCGCTAGAACCGCGAGCGGCAGAAATTGTCCACGTCGACCGCCGCAAACGTCCAGCGGGGTTGGCGTGGCCGATTGCGTCACCGCGGCATAAGCAAGGACGCACCCGCTGTTTGATGGGACGACCACCGCCGGCGAACGCGGAACGAGGCTCGCGGGACAGCGGGACTCGAAGCTGTCAAAACACGCAAGCCGGTCGCTGTGCGTGGATCAAACTCGCGCGTGCGTGGGCTATGGTGTATACGTATACATTTGACGCCGAGAAAAAAACGTCACTTTGTCAACTGCGCAGTCGCGACCTCCCCGAAGGAGGTGACAGGTGGAGTGTGTTGTGTGTCCTATACACCGCGTTGACCCGCGTGCCTTCGTGTGTCCCACTCAAAGTGTGTGTGTGTGTGTGTCGGCGGGATTACACAATTCGCGGTTCTCGGTGCATATGTAATCTATGAAATAGTGTCCGGACAATAGTTTATACCCTGACTTCGTTTGTTCGAGTCTCCTCCTCCCTCTGATGTTTCACGAACGTCAGTCTGTCGATTACCTGACACGCGTCCTACATATTAACGAATTTCAAGTGCAGTCTCCGGAGTGAATCGTATTCAGCTATAGAAATGATGACATGTGAAAAAAACGTTGACGAAACTTCGCCACAACAGTTCCGACAATGTGAAACGATCACCTATGCACATTGGGTCAGAAACAAAAGGGCCCTGTCTTTCTTGTTATGAGCACGCCTTGAGTATTATTGCTTGCCAACGGCGGATACTCATATGTCGTTCTCTTTCCGGCCTAAAGCCGTAAGCAGATCTCGCACTGTGTTGCTCAGACATTGCCATTGTCATACAAGCTTTGTGGCGCCTTCGTAGACTCTCCTCCTGTTTCATTCTGTATTGTTATTTCATATTCCATGTCACCTTCCAAGTACGCAGTAGCCAACTCGACATCGACATTGGCTAACCTGCCTGTCTTTCTTTTTTCCCCCACCCCACGTTTCTCTCTCTCGCGGGCGCGCTTTGCTTAAAACCTAAATAGGATGAATTGAACAAAGGTGTTGACTGAGGGTGTTCGACCAAGCCTGCGTTTTTGTCCCTCGTACAGGGCTAGAAGTTGCGACACCGTCTACGTATGTAAACGCTGCTGTGTTATTAAAAAAAAATCCTGTTTAGAAGACGTTGGCGCTTTCTTGTATAGCGCCGGCTACTACTTTTCACAGAAAATCGAATTGGTGAAGATCAAAGACAGCACTGCTGTAATTATGCTGTTTCGTGACGTCAACAAACTTACTGATTTGTGATCCTGAAGAGCGTCCCTAGTTGCACGAAAGTGTATTGCGAAAGCATATGTGCACCACAATATCGCGAAATGAAATGGTATAATAACTCCTCAGTTGCGTTGAGGCTATGAAAGCGTAGGAGTGAGTCATCTAATCAAGCACAGCTTAAGTAAACAAACAGGCTTACGTTTTTTCGTACGAGCGCGTGGTTAAGATACAAACGGGTGACAAAATCATCGACATGCTACAGGCGCAGCAGCGTAATTCACACATCACAAAACGTTTACCCATATGATTCACAATACACGTTGCGTCTACTCACTGCGACACGTATCCGAAAAGGCGAAGCTTGCTGCAGCAGTGCTCGATTAACCTTGCTGCAGTTCAACGACCACCGCCGCGGATGCTGTTTTTATGTTTCCGATGACGAGACCATCCGTATGCAGCGGGAACAAGAAAAACGTACATAACCACGATATGTGGAGTGCTGCAAGGTTAGTCGACAGTCAACTGCGTTTACGGGATGCCTGTAGTACTACACACAGACTCTTCGTTATCGGCGCGTCCGGATTCGATGGCCGTTTCCTGCAGATCGACGTCGCCCAAAAAAAAAAAAAAAAAAAAAAACGTCGACCTCAGTTGATCGCGATGTTCGCGCGAACTGCACGGGAAACGCACTGCGCACTTCCCAACCGAATGATCATTCCTATTATTACGCACCAACGCGAGCGAATTTTTACAGCAGCCACGAACTGATTTCTATTTTTATCGCGCCACCGCAAGTACTCGGTTAAACTGAAAAAGAACGCGGCGTCGGTCTGAGTATACACGGCGTGTCACGTGGACTGTACGGGAATTCGATCGTACCGAATTTCGTTATCGCGAGAACGGTGACATGACCTATATACACGTGGCGCATAAAACGGCCTCGTCGGGTGTGTAATAATATAAACGTGTGATAACGTTCTGAGGGCCAGTGCCAAGGTCACGTGAATAATCCCGTAAGCGTGCCGCCATGTGATTATCGTTTCATGTGATTATCGTTCCACGTTGCATGCCGATTACCACGATAAGACTTGTGTAGGAGCGCAGGAGTTTGTGCATACAAACAAAGAGCAAATACTTGCTTATTGCATTGCATTATCAGGCCACTTTATGCACGTCACTTTCGTCGTGTGCGCCATCTGTGATAAGGATGTACGCTCTGCATATATGGTTCTCCAAGGGCTAGTGTGTTCTGGTTATGAATTTTACCGGTAATCTTTTGTTACAGCAATCTTCAAACTCTCGATATTGTTTTGTAATACATTGAATATAGGCCCAGCTGCGTGCATACATTAGCACTTCCATACAGACTAGGCGGCCGCTACAACTTTTCTTTCTTTTTTTCTTTTTCATCAAACTGTATAGCATGTTAGATATGGGAGATTAGTCGAAGAGGGCGGCAAGCGCAAATGTTATAGAGTGTTTTGAAGAAACTAACATGTGACGTTGATGTTGAGGCCTCAACACGTGGATTTAATAAAGAAAGGTTACTGCATTCACAATGCGACGGTGACAACTCTGTTCATTTATTAATTTTTTGACGAAGGAAAAAGAAAGAAAACACGCACACTCAGCTTATACCGAGCCAAAGAGATGGACTAAGCGGTTTCACGGTACTGTATCCCTTCACTTGACATTCATGCTCGTATACAGTCAAAAAGCTTAGCAATGCTCAACATTGCATGGTCTTCACTTGAACGCCACTGTTCGCAGCTCAGCAACTGTTGTGACCTTGTGTCTCTGTACGCAGAAACATTCATCATATATGAGTGGCGGTTTGACTTGTCGGTGACGTGGTGTAAACATCAACAACGGAGCACCAAAAAAGGCACCTTCTCACAGCGCCGCGGAATAATAGCACCGTTGTAATACACACGGTTGTTTGATGAGTGCAAAAATATATGCAAATAGCACGAAGAGATTAGATGTACAGAAGCCAAGATACCCACGCTGCTCTGAGTCGTGTTGTATGAATCATTGTCGCTATAGTATGGCCCATAATCTTTTCGTTTGTTCGACTATGCCTCTCAACGCGCTCGACTGGAAAGTATACTTTGTGAAGTTATAACTTCACAAAGTATACTTTCCAGTCGAGCGCGTTGAGAGGCATAGTCGAACAAACGAAAATGTTTGAGGATGAGTATAGTGAGGATGAGTATAGAAACATTGACACCGCGGAGGTTGCCGCCCCGTAGGTAAGCATCTTACCAGTACGTATACCTATAGGGCACAAACCTGGAGGCTTACGAAACTTGAGTGTTCAACTTAAATTGAGGACGGAGCAGCGAGCCATGAAAAGAAAATGACAGGTGTGACCTTAAGGGACAAGAAAAGAGCAGAGTGGGTCAGGGAACAAACGGGTGTTAAGGACATCCTAGTCGAAATAAAAAAAATAATAAAGAAAAGAAATGGGCATGTAGCGATAAGGCAAGATAAGCGCTGGTCACTTGGAGTATTAGACTGGATTCTAAGAGAAGGTAAGCGTGTGAGGGGGAGGCAACAAGTTAGGTGGGCAGATGAGATTAAGAAGTTTGTGGACCGAGTTAACTGCCGAAACATGGAAGATTCTTTGGCCTGCAGTGGGCGTAGTCAGGCTGGTGCTGATGATGACCGCACTTTGCCTAACAACAACAACAACAACAACAACAACAACAACAACAACAACAACAACAACAAAAGCGGATGTGAGAGGACAGCAGAAATCGCTTAAACCTTCAAAGTTTAATCGGTATACTATTCGTGCTTGCCAAAGAGATTCAAGCGCAAAGGGCACGCATACGCGGAAGCGTGCGCCGACGGCTCCTTCAGAGATATTGTAACCGGCGCATCACTCCGGCAAGCCGCACGAAGTCGTCACGAGCCGCGGATGGTGCCAACGTCTCTATGCGATTGTAATGAACAAATAAATATAACTCAAGAGTCAGAAACGCTCTCTGTATACGCGCGCCTATGCGTGTACGTACGAGGAGTGACCACACAACGCGTCGCAGAGTCAAAATGAATAGGCGCCCCCGGGCGTTTCCTCGTTGCTTCGCCGGACAAGAAGCTGCCTCGCTGCAGAGTACTTGTAATATACGAAGGCTGCGCCCACGCATAACGCGTACGCGCCCGTGAAGTCAGCCCGCTCGAGCGGGAAGCTTATATACGGGAAAATAATGCGAAGCCGCCAAGCGCGCACGAAGCGAAAGCGAATTGCGAGTTGATGAAGCGCCTATGAGGACTCATTCATATTCGCGCGTGCAAGGAAGCGCAGAATCGCCGAGAGGATCCGCAAGAGCGGCCAAGACGCGAAAGGCCCAATCGCCGTTGTCTTTGAATGTGTCTTTGTATAGGACGAGTCGCGCGTGTTTGTAAACAAAGAGAGCGCACGTGGCTACGGGTCGCATACATATACCGCCAGTAGGCCAAAATGGAAGTTACACTAAGAGCAGTCACAGGCTCGAGCGGCGCACCTCCGTCTCCACAGTTCGTTGCTCTGAGCAAAAGTAAATTGCGGGAGACTCGCGAATTTGCCTTTCTATAAGCATTAATCAGCGGCGATTGCGTGAAAGTCCGACGTAGTTTCGCCTGCGCTGCAACTGCCAGGAAGCGTCGCCGCATCTGCATGATGTCGCGTTCACGTTTTTATCTGTGTCCGGCATTCGCAAACATGCGAGCAATACGAGAGTTTCATCATCACCATCGTTGTCATCATAATTTCCTTCTCATGCAGGGGTGCTATTCGACACTGTCGAATTCCGCCATGTTGTCGCTCTGATTGGCCCCGAGGGCCGCTACGGCCTCTTTGATTGGCTGAAAATGCCGCCATTACGGAATCTGACAATATATGGCGGAATTTGACAGTGTCCAGAATAGCACCCCAGGGGATCATTCGCTGCCAAGAAACGTGTTCGGTTCTGCGGCGGTCCGTAGCGCTATGTAACGGTGGCAACCGCGTCGCCAGCTAATCCGAGGGCGCGCGCGCATCGTGAAAGCGGGAAGCATCGCACGACCGAAAAAGAGAAATAAAAAAAAATAAAAAAAGAGAACCACCCGAGAAGTGCGACGTTCCGGCCACCTTTTGAGTAAGTCGGGCGGCGCGCGCAGCGGCAACCGTGCCGACGTCGACGGTCTTGACGCAACCGCCGGCGTGCGCTAGTCAGTCCAAAATGCTCGCAAAAGCGGAACGCCCGCCAATGACCCCCTCCTCACCACACGGGGCTACGGGGTGCTGCTGCCTTCAACTGAGCGTGTCGCCGAAAGAGAGGCTCGTTAATTTGGCAGACGGAGGCGCGTCACAAAAACCGCGTGCGGGGGGAAAACGCCGGCCGCCGCATCCGCACGCTGTTGCTACCATCACCGTAGTAGTGGGCAGTGTTGCGATGGCCGTACTTTTTCGGCTGAGTTGGCAGGGAGATATCAAACTTGCCCGCGCTGCGGCGGGAAGACACGCCAGGAGGAGATACTACTTCCTCGAGTTGGTGTCACACTCGACCGGAGGGCGGTAAAGAGAGAGAGGGAGAGATAGAAACATGGGAGGGAAAGCGAAAGTTGCCGAGGAGGGGCAATAAACGAACATTCGGCGATGTCGGCGGACGCGTATTTTTCTCCGCGGCGTTGATAAATCCAACCTACTTTGCCCAGATAGCGAGGAAACCGTGCGTCTGCCGTGCCGCGTGGCGTAGTCTGTTCTTGCGTGACTGACCGGCGGCAGGGGAGGGCGGCTTTCCATCCGTACGTCCGAGCGATGCCGGTGGAAGACACACCGTCGCTAGCACGACACGGAGGAGGGGGGGGGTGCTTCTCTTTGTTTATGAGAGCGCGCCCTTCCCATTCCTGCATGACTCCTCATCGTCCCTTTGTTTGACGCCGGCCGCCCGCTCTGGGCATCTTCTCCGCAAGCTCCTCCGATAGCCGTCTTCGTTGTGGGAGGCTTTGTAGGCACCCTGTAGGACAGCTATCACACCCCGTAAGGCTTCCCATAGGTTCGGTGTGGTTTCTTGACGGGAGGTGACGTCACCACAAAACACGCTCGCAACCGTCTCGTCCCGTTTTATGTATATGTGTCGTCCGGTACCGAGGAGATCGCCTCCTGCTGCGTCGCGCGCTCTTTCATTTCGTGGCTTGCACAGCGCATGTATTGTGTTATATTAGCCCTTCCTTATCTCCTTTCGGCGTTCTATATACATATCTCTCTCGCGCGCGCGAACTCCACGGCAAGGCACCGAAGACTCCAAAAGAAACACGCTTCACGAGAACTTCAAGAAATAGTTTCACGGCGAACAGCTGAAGCGTTTGCGTAGGGAAAACAAGCCGAGCTTTACCACGTCGGTATGCGCGCACATTCTCTCCAGTGTCAGTTAGAAATACCAAGTGTGAGTGCGCTTGAGAAGACAGCTATACCCGTAGCTGACGTAGTAGACATAAACAACGAGACGCGGGGTCGTTGTCCCCGTATCATCAAATACGCGTCGCTTCTTGCATTCATGTAGAATACAAGAGTAACGATGATGAGGCACTGTGAATCGCGGAACCAGCGTACGAAAAGCCGACCCGAAATTTGCCCGTGTTAATTAAGCATTTCATTCTTTTTAAAAACGGAACCTCCTTATAATGCGCTGGTGTAGTTAATACCATACTAGTCCTCTCATATTCACAGAACAAAAGATGTCCTTTCAGGCGCACGACCCAAAAACTTTGTTCATGAGCCTGTAAATATACATCGTCTCACCGCAAAAATAAGCATTTCACCTTTTTTTCGTTGTTGATATTAAACTACAGTTGTCCTCCGCCAAAGACTAGCCTCGTCTTTTAAAGTAACTACGTTACTTTAACGAATATTTGACTTTAGCGAATATTTGACTATTCAAATGAGTTAATTCTGCCAAGATCCACAAAGTCGAAGAAGCTTAATCGAAAGGGAAGTTGGCATTCACCTGAAATTTACACAAAGCTATAATACGCTGCTTATTCCGTACTCTGACGCGCAGTTTGGCTGTGTGTTTCGGCGTAGGAAACGCAGGGCACATGTGCGTCGATCAGAAGCCAACGGGAGATAACCTTGACTGCGTGACATCAGGGAACAGCAGCAGCTGAGAGGACTTACGGGTACTGGTCCACGAGCTGTCGAAGTTCTGTCGCACCCTACTTTCATAAAACATGAACTGCACGCGCAGCGGGGAGGAGGAAGTTTTTGAAAAGAAGCAAAAAAGAAAACGCAAGCGTGAGAACTTGCACCAGCCGAAAGACAGAAGGCAAGCGAATGGACAAATGGACGACGGCCTGCAAAAGCGTGTCGGTACGGGAACGCTTTAAGAAAGGCTTCTTAGCATAAGACTGCGCCGGCGTGTCGAATGCGAGACGGCTGCTTCGACCGCCGTTCTCGGGCAATGCGTAGAAGCAACAGCATCAAGGGCTGTTTGTTATAAAAAAAAAAAAAATCCGGCCCATTGCGATTCGTATCGCGCGCGTGCATGCACGCGCGCGTACTAACGCACGTTTCGGGGCCGCCGCTCAGGAATGGGTCGCGGCTGCGCGGGAGAGAACCCCTCGGCGCAGGCAACGAATTACACGCCGCCCGCTGTCGCAGAAAGCAGCAAAAGAGACAAGCCACGAGACAAGGCAACAACGCAAGCGCGCACCGGTGGCGGCCGCGCCAGACGAACCGAGCGAAAGTGCCAGGAGAGACGCGTCAAGCGCGGCCTTCTCTTCTTTTCCGCGGACGCTCGGACGGTGGGCCGAGCTGAGTGACCCACTTCGGGCGCAGCGCGCGCAAATCGCCTCCTCTTCTTCTTCTCCTCCTCATCCCCCGGCATCCCAGCGGTCCTCCGGCAGTAATAAGAAGGGGGGGGGGGGTACGTCTCTGCATACGTGCACGCACACGGGTGGCATAGTGTTGGGAACACGAAGACGCTGCAGAAACCGGCCGAAAGAGAAAGAAACAGGACCGAGAAAGAAAGAACACAGCGAAGAAGATGAAGAAGAAAGCGAGCGTCAAGAAGTCGAGGTGGACTCCCGCTAAACGCGAGAAAGGATGGCCAAGAAAGTGGGGGAGGGCACGCGTATACTGAAGGCGCACAGAATCGACGACGGAGAGAGGAAAGGGGGGGGGGGGAGAGGGGCCGGCTAGCCGGCTAGGCGATTGGGTTCAATGTTCTCGGACTCTAGAGAGAGAGTCTTTTCAAGACCCCGTTGCAACCGGCGCGTCCGGCATCGCTCCTCTTCTCCCGTGTACTCCACGCTTAGTAGTACTAGTGCTGCTTCTGCATCCAGCACTCTCGGCCGCGGTGGGAGGGAGGGTGGCCAAGTGGATCACTGGAGCAAGAAGGGCTGTGTTTTGCTGGACGCCACCACCACTTGGTGATGGCAGTGGAGGGGGGAGTTTAGCCAGACAGGCGGAGGTGCTCCTCACACGGCACCGTCAGGCGCTCCCGCCTCCCACGGCGCTAGGAGATCAACCGCAAAGGCCTTTCTTCTTTGGAACGAATGCTCGCCTCTTGCACACTCTTTGTTTCTTCTCGCGCAAATTCCTTCCCCTCAAAGGCGTTCGCTTCGTGAAGGCGAAGAGAGGAGAGCGGTGGATGGTCTGCATTATTCTGCAGTGCTATGCGCGGTCTGCCTTTCATTATCGCGATACGACGCAGACCGCGCGCACGATTCGTCAGGTGCACTGTAATTAAGAATGCGGAATGGATGGCCGGCTCGTTGCAAGAAAAAAAAAGAAAGAAACAAAAACAACGACATTAAATGCAAATAGCGCGGTTTGGGTGCACAGCACCTTTGCAAACCATGGTAGGGTTTTGGCTGGTGTGCGTCATCACTTCGTGGGGCAGATGGATGCATTGCGTTGTTCGAGTTTTTGAATTGCAGCGTCGTAGGTAGGTAGCTAAATAACTTTATTGATTCACGAAAGAATCAAGTAGGGGGGGGGGGGGAGGAAGCAGGACGACGATGGGCCCTCGGGCCGCTCTATATGGCCGGAGACGTTTGTGCTTCGGCGACCCCTCTGGCCCAGCCCACTGTCCGAAGTTTTAGCTCCGGTTGCAAGCTGCGCAGATCAGCCTCCCATCGCTCCTGGTGTTCTGACCCTTGCCGTAAAAAGTGCAGTTTCCTGTACCAGCTGGTGATTACATGTGGTTGGTTAGTGGAAAGGTCGGGAAGAGTAAGCTGCGGAAGCGAGCGGCTCACTCAAGATCAGTTATGTATAACTCGAATCACGAAAAACAGCAACACTGCGCCGGGGAAACTCGGCTTAAAAACATTCCCCAGTGGATGTTGCAATGCACTTGACTCATCGAGCCCGGTGTAGGTATAGTGCCAATCCGACTCGTTTCCTGGCGTGAGGCCAG
Organism: Rhipicephalus sanguineus; assembly: GCF_013339695.2. Lineage (NCBI taxonomy): Eukaryota > Metazoa > Arthropoda > Arachnida > Ixodida > Ixodidae > Rhipicephalus > Rhipicephalus sanguineus. The sequence continues at coordinate 148,359,290 of NC_051178.1, read as the reverse complement.
GATGGTCTCGTTAAGTTAACCTGATAAAGGTCAACTCCGGAAGGGAGTCGGTCGTGAAGACATGCAGTCAAGAAAACTGCTGATGCACCTCCAACGCATTCGAGAAGTAGCGCTCAGAAAAGAGACGGAAATACATGGAGGACGCTGGTTTCTTCAAATGATATCACTCCCAAAAAATACAATAATTTACGACATTGGTTTCTTCAATGAGTACACTGCTTTCTTGAACTGATCTTACTCCCGGTGTACTTTTCGGGAGTAAAATCGGTTGAAGGAATCACCGCCCTCCCTAACCTAATCTCTGTTTTGTGTTTCTAAGTTTTCATTTTTTTTCTTTTTTTTTCACATCGCAGGAAATGCACCAAGTGTCACACATCCAACTAACTCAGCTTTCTGCCACGAGTAAAAAAAAAACTCAGCGCACATAACTTTTCTATCGATTATCTCTGCTAAGGAGGTCTCGTCTCTTTTGCTTCACTGTAAAGCTCACGCTGACCAACGCAATTACAGCTTCAAATGAGGTCGAATGACGAAACCTGCTGCCAGGTTGCTTCTTCCTATCAATCAAAACAGAACAAGCGTCTCCAGATGCACAGGGGCCCGATGACCTTCGGACAAATAGCATTCGCGCGATGATCTCAAATGAGCCTCGCGTGGTCGTCTTTGTAACCTTCATTGATTGATTGATTGATTGATTGATTGATTGATTGATATGGCACGCGCACGGATATTTAAGTGCACCAAACCTTCAGCGCAAAGGCCTCTCAGCACTCCCCGCTGATGAGACCACTCAAGTAGGGAATCGAACGCGCGACCTCGGGTTGATCAGTGTACAGCACAGAACACCCCAGCAACCAAGCCACTGAACTGTGTCTGCCGCCTTGCATTGGCACGCGCTTCAGGTTCGTTAGACCTCGCGTCAGGTACCCCGCGGAGCTGTTAGACGGAACGAGCTGAATAAGAAAAAAAAAAAGACAATGCCGTAACGATGCTCCGGCCTTCGCCACACGCGGGTCGCTTACGATCCCTTTGGCCACTGACATAAGGCAAAACAATCGAAGCTGTCACGTGCCTATCAGCGCTAACTGGGAGAGTGAAGCGATAGGTATAAACATTTGATGCCACTTCAAGCGTAGGAAATATTGGGTAAAGGAAATACAGCAGCACAGTCTGCCTGACACTTTGGGCGTCGTCCTTATGTGTTGTCTTATTCATGTTCTTTTTTAATTGTTTTGCTGATTATTATGTGCTTTTTATATTTCAGGGGCAATCTGTCTAGTGGTTAGCCATTTTTGTCGCAGTTGTAGTCCTTTGTGTTGTATAAATAATAAGACTTTTCGATGTGTTCCCGTAATCATCGCCTTTTAGGCACTTTTTTTTTTTTTTACGAGATGGAGATAAACATGATTTCGTTCAGTGACCACTCGAAAGTAATGCGAGATGGTTGCACGTGCTGTTTGAATTTTCTTACGAAGTACTGAAAAGTCCTTGTTATGGCACGTGACTCGGCAATGCATGCAAACAGTAGAAAGGTACTAGGGAAGCATTATGAACTTCTACTAGGATGTTTGAAAAGGTGCACGTACGCGCGTACACCGTCGGGGTGTATACTATTATACGCTGTCCAAGACATAAAGCTAGAGGAATGCCTCGCTGTGTATTTGCTATACAGAGCATTCTAAAAGGAACTTACACAGAATAATAGGCGTCCAGAAGGGGTGCAAGGGGAGGGGGGGCGGCACCCCCTCCCCCAGAATTTTTGGATATTGTTTTATGTACTAGCTCGATTAGCACATTAAGGTCCCGCATATACGTGTAAAACGCCCTTTAGGATTGCGAGCCAACTTTTCACATTATAGACTATGACTAATATTGGCGGTCTTGTCACGGCAAAGAAAGGCTTGGCTGCCTGTGCTAGATTCCCCCTCTGCGGGTGTCTCTCCCCCCCCCCCCCTCCGAAATGTTCTATGGACGACCTTGCACAGATTGTATACATAATATACGATCTCGCGAACAAAACACGAATGGCATCATTTATCACCGCGGCGAGTTAACGAATTACCTGTTGAATAAATGGCTGTCCGTCTACATGAGCGCGACAGGTTCGGTCGCATACGAAATGCTTTAATCAGCACAATGCTATAATCATCATTTTTTTTTTTTTGCAGCAGTCAGTGCCCAACCATGCTGACAACAAGCAGTACACTTGCAACCCTCGATGCGGGTGTAGATGCTTGCGCTACCCATCATCTTCGAGAACTGTGTACTTTATAAGATCGAGTGATCTCCCTCTTTCTCTGTGGAGCGTGTTCACTGAGCTTGTGTGCGCAAGCGCAGAAAACGTTGCTCGATCCCGGGAGCACACAAGAACTCTCGGAAAATGGGGTTAAGCGCCGAACAACACCGAACAAGGAGTCACCGACGCTCTCTTTTGTTCTTAGAGCCACGGTGTATGGTGTACGTCCACACGCGGAACAGCATGCATGCATATACCGTAGTGTGTATACGGCCGCGCCCAGATATATGTATATCGTTTACACAGTAACATCTCGCGCATATTTGCGGCGCCTCTACAGAAGGATCAGACTCTCGGTTGTAAGTCCCGCGCGGAAGGCAAGCCGGGAAGCGTGTACACGTCACAAGCTCAGGCCTGCACACGGCACACTCTGTGAGCATTGGAAAAGACGCGCGCTAAGGACGGCAAACGGCGAAGCTTCGCTTTGTATTGGACGCCTGTTTAGAAACGCCCCGCCAGTCTCATGTCCCGTAGAGACCGTTGTCACAAGGCATGCAGCAGCGAAGAAGGAAGACGGAACAGCGTTTTACAAGGCCGCCAGCGCAGCTGGAGAGCGCTTATACATTATACGCGACAGAATGTATACCGTATAAGCCGTCTCATATTGCGCAGGCGATTTGTAGCAATCGGACATCTCAGTCAGCGAGCTCGAAGGGCATCGATCATGTTTTCTTACTTTGCCTTCCAGCATGCATGCGCCGATGAGGCAGCAGAAAGGTATGCTCGCGCTTTAAAGCCACATGCCGCGCACATAAAATATCATCGCGGATCTTGAAAAGTATGAGAACGCGCGTACCTGACCCGCTCAAACAAATATGTTGTCGCGACTTCATTTGGCATACGTGACATCACTTCCACACGTGTTTAACGATGTAAACTTGTCACGTGACCACCGCTCTGCAGCGTACACGTACGCACTGACACTCAACCCCCCCCCCCCCCCCAAAAAAAAAACAAAGAAAAAAAAGTGACCGCCATTTGAAGTATAAGCAACGATAGAAGCCTAATCGTCACGTCGCGTAAGATGAACGCGCCAACGCCCATCGTCGGAAGTATACGTGGAACATGCGATCCATGCGTACACGCACCGAGAAGCGCTGTCAAAAAACGTCTGTACGCCGTCATAGCGGACAACCTCATGATGGCACAGACGACACAGGCGAACGTTCGCGAGCCATATGTATACAGTTATCTCTACATCTGTGTTGCGTTTATCGCATTATTAGAATAGGTATACGCATACAGCATGTTTATAATCGTGTGAGGGCTATACACGCTCGAGCATGGCGTGCAGGATCGACGTGAAATGCTGCAGGACCCACTGTGCGGCGGCGTGCGTTGGCGCGGCGGGAAGCGCGCCGCCGGGAGGGCCGATGATGCACAGAGGAAGAAGGCTTGAAAAGCCGGCCCGCGAGGAACCGATGTGGGTCAGCAGCGACGGCAGCCGACGGAGCCAAGGTGAATAGCCGACAGGCCCGATTTCTGCCGCCTCGGAGACCAGTTCGGGGACCGACTTCTTCTTCGCCAGCTGCTGCCGCTGGCCGCCAATGCTGCTGCGCTGCAGTGCAGGGCCACGGCCGACCCTCGTTTGTGAAGAGCGAGCACTGCTCGGCACGCACACGTTGAGGGCAAGGCGATGCACTGCTGACGCGTCCGCGCTCGGCGAGCGCTTTTCGTCCCTCGTTGTATTGGACGTTTATTGATTGTGTCCGATGTCCGGCTGTGTTAGATGTAAGTGCACGTCAAGGAACCCGCAGATGGTCAGAATTGATCCGGAGTCCACGCCCTGGTTTTGGGGCGTAAAGCCCCAGAAGTTATTAATCCGTCCACTCTGAAAACAGCTGAGGCCCTTTGGGGTCCGCATTTGTGACACAGCAATTTGCGTCCTCTACCTTGCGCGTCTTTTCTTGTTGCGCATTTCCAGGACAGATGATGCTTTTTGCTTCGCGACAAAAATACGGCCGGAAATGCGCAAATGTTTTCGAAGTGTCCTTGTAGAAGTATATTCGATAAAATCACCAACTGATTCCATATAAACGGTGGCGCCGTTAAAAACCGCCATCTAGTGTATAGAATACTGACGTGTGCTCAGCCATCTGTATTCGCGGGAAGAGCGCTCAGATGAAAAGAGTACGCATAGACTGTCACCGAGAAAATAGAGCCAGCTTAATACTTTCTATTTAACATTGTTCTTTGTGAACGTCAGCGTCCCCCATAGACCACTTGACAGCGAGGACAAACGTTTAATGTCAGATGTGTCGCGCCTCCTTCTTCCTATTTCACGCGCAAATCAATGCAGCTGATTATAAGCGCACCTCATCGATGAAAGAACAACTTCTTTCGATATTCTGGCTTGCAAAATACTACGATATTTCACTATAATGTCAGTTGTAACTTAACGAATATGTGCTCAGTTCATTGAACTATACACGCGTATGCCGTCTAATCTGTGGTCGCCAGAAATGACACCCGTGGCAAAGAGACGCACGGTATAAAATGAAATTTCGGTACACGAAGAGCGTGACGTCTTGCTTGCCGAAACGGAGGAAGATACGGCATTTCGGAAGGGAATCGAAATACAAAAATTATGATTCCCCGCGCACGTCACGGGCATACTTATATGCGTCGAAAATGCGGGAGCTCGAGAAAAAGTGCGGTGACTGTTGAAACAACGCGAAACACACATACTCACGCATTCACATGCACTCGCACGACGTCACTTATAATCTACGCCACTTCATAGTCCTATAATCACAACTTCCACTATGTGCTGCCGGAGGTACGGAAATCGACGTATAGAGCGCAGCTTTCTCAACCGCGATGGCTTCACAACAACATGGCGGCCTCTATGACGTCGCTGAATCCTTCTACAGCATCTTTCTCTCTCAGCCATCCACCACGTGACTCGTGACGTATAACTGATTAAATTCTAGGATTTCACGCGTCATTAAATCAAGACATGATTATGGGAGATGCGCTATCAGTGGGAAGGAATTTGGGCATTCCGAAGTCATTTTGAATACGTGGTGTTCCTTAACGGGCACCGATATCTACGTGCACTAGCGTTATTTGATTTCCCTCCTCCCTGCCCCATCAGCAGGGAAGAACAAAGGGGGAGGGGAGGGAGGGATTCCTGCGCTGTCATTGGCTCTTCAATATTGGCACCACGGTATAAGAGGGGAGTTCCAGGTTCTTCTAACGACTCCAAGATCTTCTTCTAACGTCTCCAAATCTTCTTACTGTAAAACGCACCCCAGATGGCGTCTTAATTAAAACATCAATTGTGGAACCAAATTTGCTACGAGGCCAGGTGAGGCGTCCTTTTAAAAGGATATACTCGTAAACGAGTACATCCCGTTTCCTGGCGCACCAAGGACGTGGTGGAAGATGCCGGCGCGAAATCCCGCATGTCGTTCAATAAATGTCCGTTTAGCTCAGAATAAACACGTTTAAAAGAACAAAGAAGAAGAAAAAAACGCATCGTGCTCTTGTAAGCATTCGCTGTGTACAGATCGTGCGCGCGTCTGAGGAGTGAGTCTACTTCACTGACATCCGCAGCTGCAGCATTCAACGCACAACATCTTTTTTTTACGTTTCGTCGCCTTTGACCTTATCAAGGAGCGCGCGGCCGGCCCACAGTGCGGCGCGCAGAGCAACCGGCGGCGCGGAATAATGGGAATTCATGAGATACGAGGGGCCCGGGAGAGATGCGATATGAGAGAACAGGAAAACAGGAGAGAACGAGAGATAGAGAAGCAATGTTTTAACGAGTGCGGCGCAAGCGTGGGCATACCCAAAACGCGGGACGCTTCGTACACAAAAGTAAGTTTGGGTATGGCTCCTCTTTCTCCTCGGGCAAGCCGAATTCAATGCCACACGCGGAGGAGAATCCCGGTACACCTGTTGCCATAGTTCCCGTGACGCTGCAGCGGCGCGCGGCGCTGAAGAAGAAGAAAGAGAGATGTCAATGGGTGAGGAGGAAGGCGAGCGCGCGGAACAGAACCAGAAATACTGCGCCGCAGCGGACACGGCAACGTTGTCGAAATCTGGCCTTACCTTTCATACGTTCCGCGTAAGGAAAGGAGGGAGAGAGGGCGCACTGGGAAGAAAATTCCCTTCCAGAGACTGCCGCGTTTCTTCCGCACTCGGTTCCTTCTCCTCCCTTCGGTTCCTTCGGCATCCTCCAAGTTCTCCTTTTCCTTTCCATCCCTCCACTTCTCCCCAAGGTCTGCTCCCCTTCCTCACGAGCTCCTCCGAATGACGTCACGGGGAGAGCCGTTGCCATAGGCGACCGCTCTGCGTGTGCCACGTGACTGCGGCTTCACGACAGTGACTTGTTCCCCTCCCGTCGGTGGCAACAACGCGCGCCGTCCTAGAGATAAAAGAAACAACGACGACGTCGGGACGAAAGCGAGAAAGGTAGAAGAGGGAATCGAGAAATGAGAAGCGGCAAACCGTGCAATGCTCTGGAAAAGGCCCGCCGGATCAAAAAGTAAATACGTAGGCCCGAGGACGCTCTGCAGCAAGATGCCCCATCTTCCAGGTCCTTTGTAACTTGTTCTTTTCACATTTTCGTCTTTTTAGTTATTTATCTCTACGATGCTGTTCCCCGCAGAGTCCCGTCGCCTGCAGACAGCGAGAGGCCCGTCCTTCCTGCGGCGTTGCTGTTAAGTCGCGCCGTTGGCGAACGCCTACGCGTCAGATATAGCGGCTCTCGAAAGAGCTTTGCGGACGTTCTCGTGTATAAATCCCGACCACGGGAAACTGAAACAAAGGGTTCGGCCCCTCGCGTTATTTTCGTGGTGCGCAGCCTTATCCTCGATTGGATAAAAAAAATAAAATAAAAAAAGAAAGAAGCTGTTTCGATGAACCCGAGGAAACGTTTCGTTGTGGACACTCTTTCCTCCGGGTTGCATATTGGATCTTTTGTTAGACCTCTCTCTGGTCACGGGATAAGACAAACGTTTCGTTGTCGGGAAAAGGTCACGCTTTCGAAATTGAATCCTAGGTATCGGGTGTGTTGTTTCAATTGTGCAGCAATACGGAAATGTTTCCGTACAAGTATTTCAAGACAAGTAAATCGGTTTGGAACGCCCCACTTTAAGGAATCAATCAATCAATCAATCAATCAATCAATCAATCAATCAATCAATCAATCAATCAATCAATCAATCAATCAATCAATCAATCAATTTGTGAGGAAATAGATGCTATTATGTTAGACCACTTGTAAAATGACTATACGCGGATGCCGCGAGTTAGTGGCGTAGCCAGGGGATTGGTTTGCGGGGCTACCCCGCCTCCCCTCCCCAGAAATTTTCACATTTCGTATGTGTATTTTTACGAGCACACATACAAACACGCGCATGAATGTACATAAAGCGGGTTTCGGTGGCGAGTTGTTGAAAAGCTCGGCACAACTTTCAGGGGCTCGTGTCCACAGAATATAATGCTATCTGACTGAAGTCATCGCTGGTCTCCGCATTTCCCAGCACATGTATATATATAAATCCATTTTCTTTCGATGTCACCTATATAAATACCGCCAGCACATTTGCTATGGTTATAGCAGCGCACAAGCTATATTTTATCCGGATCGCGTCTGCGAATGTGGCATCTATATGAAGCGGAATTAACGGAAACGCTTTTTATTCGCTGTTTAAGACACCGATCTCGCAAGGACCTGCATTCAATATACGCGCTCATGTGGTGAAGTGGCTCGGTCCTCTCTTGATCCGAATCAAGAGCTTCCTTTTCCGGCCACAGGTGCGTGTTCCTTACGCAATGTAAGCGTGTTCCAATGCCACAGATGCCACGGAGTCTTTTGCAAGAGAACCGGGAAGTTGACGCGGGATTTCGGATGGGAGCGAGCATATGTGTGCGGTGCCTGACAATGAAAAATGAGAACGAGAGACAACGCTTTCGCTGAGGTTCTTAGTTCACAGGTGTGATGATTATACGGCATGCCATGGCTCGCACGTGTCGTTCAGCCTCCCATCCGTGCTTTCGAAGAAGTGGCTCACGCTTGGGTGTGCACGGTCGTGCGGCGCGTCCCGCGTGCGTCCTCCGGAAGGCGGCTCTCAATTAGCTCCAATAGACTCGCACTAAAGAGTCGATAGCGGGCTTGTTCCACGAACGACACATGAACAGGCAATCAGAAACGACGCCGAGACAGTCAATCGCTCGCTAACGGCGCCCCTGACCACGAAAGACAAGCATGAAGATATCAAGACAGTCCCGTTCACGTGCGATCTCGATCAAGACGCCCGCAACGCATTGTGATCGTCTTGATAGCTCTTTAAAATTTGCACGCCTAACTTCTGTGTTCTCTAGTGCCGTTTGCAAGTAATGAAAAAGCGAACTAGCTCAACAACACGTTTTGACCAGATGCAATTCCAATATACCTCCTGTAGTATACAGTGTACGCGCGAGCTCACTATACAAGCAGGCGGATTGAGGTCGCAGCGATGTTCATGTACGAGAACCCGCGAGTGTCGTGGTTTTTCTCTGCGCACATGTACACGAACAGCTTTTCTGACTTTGCGAACGGCGTGCATTTTCAAGGAAAGTGATTCCGTCACTTCATGCACAAGGAGTCAGCTCGGATCTCACGCAATAACGTTCTTGCGCCGGAGCTCGCAACCTCTGCTCAGAGATTACTCCCGTAAGACACTCGCTTAAAGGTCCCTTCGGATTCTCGGCACAAGTCAGAACCTCGTCTGGTAACAAACCTTTGGGACGGCACCTCACAGCAACATTCAGTTGGGCATACCACATATACGTATATGTGAAATCCGGACGAAATCTGTTTACTTCCCCGTTCCGTTTTCTTTTTGACAAGGAAGGTCAGGTAGGCCCGCCCTGTCCGGACCATATTCGCGCACCAAACGAAGGTGACGTCTCATGCACATCCGCTCGAGATCAACACCTCCGCCTCAATCAAACACCCCCCCCCCCCCCTCGTCTGTTCAAGCCTCCCTTCGAGCGATTTGGCAAACTCGGTGGGGACAAATCCCGGGACATGTTTACTCTACGGAACTATATAACGTCCAAGCGAAAGAAAAAGATAAAGAAAACAAAAGAAGAAAGGCTGGACAATTGCTATCACTCCGCTTCCTCGTGCTATCGTAGACATCACACGGCACACACTATACGCTGCCACGCTCAGATTCGTGATGCTCTACCGAGATATGCGAGACTTTCCCAACGCCCTTGGCATGACACGCATGTTCAGCGTCCCTGAATTAAACGGCGCAATTTATAGACTGACCCACACCCGGCTGCCGGCACCATGCAGATACGTGCATGAGCCATCGGTCCCCTCCCCATTTAGTTGCCATTTACTCGCGGTTATCAGCTCATCATTGACATTTCACCCTCGGCCAGCTGAAGAATGGCTCGTAGAAACAAAACAGAGCGGCGCCGTGTCGATTCCGGGGAAACCCCTCCACCGATGTCCCTTGGAAGAGATGCCAATAGCGGTGACGCACGCGAGGCTCGCGTGACACAAACACGGCTGGCTTACATAACAATCTTAGGTGCGGGCGGGTAGATGGAAAGAGCGCAGAAAAATGCGCACTCGTTATTGAGCGAGCATGTGTACTGCGAGACGCGTTGGGTTTTGTCCCTTCATTTATTTTTGCCCCGATATCTTAACTGCCGACAGACGCGGAGACAAAGGTCTGCTTCGAGGTTACCTGACCTGACGAGCTCGACACCCTTAGTGATAACAATAATAGCTGGGGTTGAACGTCCCAAAACGACTATATGATTATGAGGGACGCCGTAGTGGAGTGATCCGGAAATTTCGACCCCCTGTGGTTCTTTAACGTGCACCTAAATCTCAGTACACGGGCCTCAGGCATTTTCGCCTCCATCGAAAATGCGGCCGCCGCGGCCGGGCACCCTTAATGATCAGCTCATCATACCGTATAGGTGAATTAGCGCACTTTTGACGAGGACAAAGGGGGCAAGAAAGAAACGACACTCGTAACTAATTTGTCCTCGTCAAAAGTGCCTTCACCTATACGGTATGATGATCAATCACCAGCTAGCCCAGCTTTCGACCCTATACTGATCAAAGCTCGTTCGACAACGTTAACAACGGATAGGGAGGAAATGAAGGCAATCTGTTGGTGCGCTGCGGCTCCAGTTCGCAGTCGCCTGCGTATAGTGTCAAACGTCATTGGAGTAGCGACGTCTTATACTCTAATGTAAGTTTCACATTAACTTCTGCTGACGAGGACCCAGCGAGACTAACACCCGTGTCAAGCGGGCAAGTTAAGTGCACTTACGGGGAGTATACGCTTAGGAAGTCACGCACTTATGCAGTTCACAGCAGCTTCCCGGTAGGTATAGAGATGATTCTACATTCAAACACGACTGCTTTGCTTGCTCGCCATTATAGTAGCACTTTGTAAAACGCGTTGTATTCAGATTAATTATTCGATTATCTAACGCTTTGCTGCATAATTAGTGCGTGGCAGCTATATGTACGCAAATTTCAGCAGAAGGAAGGCAGCACGCAAACACATATGGCGCCGGTAAGCGAAGCGAGCGAGAGAAGAGCATTGTCGGTGCGTTAGCGCTTGCGCAAGTTGTTTGCTAGCACATTTTACCGCTTCTGTTGCCTCAGTGAGTGAGCTACTAGGAGAACGTTTTCGCTGGAGATCGAGTCAAGTAAATAAGGCAGATCACGAATAGCAAGGCGACTGTATAAATGTAAAATCTGGGACTTCGTTAGCCGCGCGTGCTGGCGCTGTCATATATCGTCTTCGCAACAACTTGCATGCGCTCGGCCTCACTTGCCTTACTCAATATACAAAAACTTGCCTAACAGCGTAATCACGATTGTAAGAATGAACGCGTTCTAAAAATGGGCACGATTCTTTGAACGGAATCAGAATACGGTCCCATACACGTATCGTAAGCGCTCGTAAAAATGAGAACGGAATATTTGCGGAAATATTTGCGCGGTTTACCGAAAGACAGCGCGGAAAATATATAACGACCATTTGCGACACGTTCGCACCGCCGCATATTAACATCATTGACCCTCAATGGATGAAACATTTTCAGGACGTCTAACCGACTCATTTCCTACCTAAACAGCATCACTCGATACGAAATTGCGAGCGCCAAAGCGAAAATAAACGACTGCAGCTGCAACCGCACGCATACCTTCAATACAAGCGCGGAGCTTCGCACATGCCAGTCGGTTGCCAGACCAGAGACGGCGGCGCCCGCTAGGCAATATGGCGCCGCCCACGAAAAAAAGAAAAGCCTCCCGCATCTTCCTACGGGGGGAACTTGAGTAAATGCGTCGCAGAGTGGTGGGGGTATCGCGTCATCATCATCAACGACGTGAGAGGCGCGTTTATACTAAAGGGTCGATGAGAGTTACGGCGACTTGCAGCTCACTTTAATTTTACATGTACGCTGTGAATTTTCACTGTTTAATCACGCAGAGGAGAAATCGCACACAGGCACTATACTTGGAGGTCAAAATCCAGTGCCTATATATATACGGGGTTTTTGCGAGTCACGGCTCTACCCCGAGACGCGTACGCTCATCTGTGTAGATAACGGTGCCGGTAGTTATCAATAGCGGCGTCAACGCGGTGTATCCATATATCTTGGTTTTGAGCCATCGCAATCGAAAGCCGCGACTCATGGTTCTCGTGGCTGAGATGGGTCCGAAAACCGGCGCCCGCTTTTTCGGCACTGGATTTCGCCGCCTTCGAAGTCGAGCGAACACCGAAAGACGGTGCGGACAGCAAGCCACGATATACAACGGTTGTTGAGCATATCCGAGCTTCGTACTGGACAGACAGTGTTGTGTTTCGATACGAATTGCACTAGCGGCAAGTTGGCAAATCGATATTGAAGAACAGCTTTGTGTAGTGTATGTCTTTGGAAGGGGGAATCATGAATTGTAAAAAGGCGCAAAAACAAGAAACGCCAACAAAAGCCGTCCGTACAAATCCGTGTTGTGGACTTCACTGCAGTGCACAAGTGACCCGGTGTTAAGCATCGCAGATTTAGGAAAAGCCTCCCCTCGGTTGATGCAAGCGAAGCGGCGTAGACGGACGGTTGTTGCGCACGGGCTACAGATTATATATTTGCTGTGACCAAATCAAGCGCCGTGCCAGCATTGGGTACATCGCAAAGCGGGACTACATGCAGTGATTCACTGTCACATCTTTCACGCGAGGTGAGTAAGCTGTTTGCTCTGTGTGAATACGTTCTCTCGTCCTCAGTCAAGTGTGCAAACTCCCTTCACAGTCTAGCTGTATACGTCTAGCTGTATACAGCTAGACTGTGACTTCACAGTCTAGCTGTATAAGCACTGTTATTTATGCCTTAGACTTCAAGGAATAGCATCGCGCTCCTTCAGGGACGGTCTTTGCAGTTATGGAAGTCAGAGACTCTGCGACTCCTGTGCACATACTGGGTCTAACCTAACTGACTAGCCTAGGCCAATCTAGCCTAACTGCTAGACAAAGCCTAACCAAGATGGCTATTTTAGCCTGGACTAGTAGGTTAGACAAAGTCCCGTCGCAGGGCTATACTGGTGCTCGACTGATAATCCGAAGGCCGCGGGGGCCGCATTTCGATGGAGTAGGTGAAGTGCTAGAAGTTCGTGTACTTAGATTTAAGAACACGTTAAAGAACCCCAGGTTGTCTAATCTTCCGGAGCCCTCCACTACGGCGTCCCTCATAATTGTATCGTGTTTTTGGGACGTAGAACCCCCAACAATTACTCTATTAGCTTGCTATATTAGCCTGTAACTAAACTGAGTAACCTAGCCGAGGCTAATCTCGCCTAACCTATACTATACCAGGCTAAAATAGCCAAACTGACTCGCCGTGCCTAACCTAACCCAGGCTAAAGCCTAGGTTAGGTTAGGTTAGGTTAGGAGAGAGAGAGAGAGGGGAGGGGATTAACTCAACCTAACCAGGCTAAAGCCTAGGTTAGGTTAGGTTAGGTTAGGAGAGAGAGAGGGGGGAGGGGATTAACTCTTCCTGTGCGGCAACAGTGCAGCGCTGGCACAGGCGAGATCATCGGCCCGAACACGGCTCCCGCGTGCTCGGCACAAACAAGGGAAGGGGGGGGGGGGAATCAGGCGCGCGCGTCGCGCCGATCTTCGAAGCGCACTCGCGGCTGCGGCGGTGTCGTCCTTGACCGAACGACAATAACAGGAAAAGCGAAACCTCGCGGCCGCCCACGTCACGAGGGAAACCACGCTGTCGTCACCACACCGCGCCGGGCGACGACGAGCCACGAATAATCGCGCGTAACCCGTAATACCGAAGATGCGGTTTATTTTTCGTGCAGAGAAGAGACGACGCGTGCGCGCGTAATAAATATAGCAGCCGCTTTCGAGCGTGCTTGTAATATAAGTGCACACACACACACACACACACACACACACACACACACACACACACACACACACACACACACACGCACGCACACACACACACACACACACACACACACACACACACACACACACACACACACACACACACACACTCTCTCTCTCTCTCTCTCTGCACGAACGACGCCGCCGCTTGAGAGTGAAAGGGCGTCGCCGAAACGTCGTCGTCGGTCGGGCGTGACCGCAAAAACATGAAGTGCTGTTATAATATACGGGGCCAGGTTTAATGTACTGGCGTTGTGTACAGGTCTTCGAACCGGCGGTGGGGTTTGACCTCCGAAAGCAAGAAACACAGGCTCGGCCGCGTTTTGGAAAATGAAATAAAGGGAGGGAGGTCGAATACTTATCTCCTCCCTTTGCACGAGGTTCTCGATAATGTCGGCGCAGGCGTGTTATTCTACCGCTATTATTCAGGAATGGCCGCTACTAAATTCCGTGACGCACTGGATAATTGGTAGCCTTGCGGGCAACCTTGGCGCCATATTGCGACTGGATGTGCAGTAAGCAAAGAAAAAAAAAAACGGCGCGGTAGATTGCGATATCAAAGGCTGAGGAGAGAGAAGTGAAGACGGTTCGCTGGTCGCAACCATGAGTAAGTAAACAATAGACGAATACTTTGACAAAACGAATAATAAAGAACATCACTGGCGGCATTGAAGTGATTCATTTTGCGTAACGAATGCCAGGTCGAACTGTACGGAGTCAATTTGACAGGCCCCGCGGTTACAGTTTCAACGTATATATAACCTTAGTTTCGAAACATCCAGACGACTATAGAACCAGAGAAAGACTCTGTCGCAGTGAGTCCAATTTTTTTCGCATCAGCAATCGCAGGCTTGCCGCCACTCAACACAAAGAAGAAAAAAAAAAGACTCCACCGCATCTCGTCACGGCGGTCGTTTGCAGTGGGCAAGGAAGAGTGTGTATGTGAATGTTTGGAGAGAGAGAGAGAGAGAGAGTGAGCGACGGCATTATGTATGGTGCATCGCGACTAGATATACGAGAGTTCTCGTGCGGCTTAAGGGTTCTTTCAAAATGACTTTCACTGAATGCAGCAGGAGAATTGTAGCGCATCACCAAAAACGAGTGCACTGCCACGGTGTACACGTATAAGTACTGCATGTAGTATGCGTTTTCCACTGAGAGCTATCACAGTTCCTAACCAGTTTTCAAGAATCTCAAGTATCAGATAAAGTCGTGGTATATAAAGTGCCTGGCATAGACACTGATCTCATTTCAAGCAATCTGTATACGAGTCAATGAATCCCTGACGACTCTTTTCATTCCCTCATCTGCAATCCAATGCGTACAATGAATGAAAAGAGAATGGGAGGGGCGCTGCTTGGAGCGCCCGGAGCCGAAAATCGATTGGGGCTCAGCCGGTGCGGACTCCGTTTTTCTCGGAAACTGAGGCCGCATTGCACGCGTCGCACGGGGTGTGCAGCTCCAAGCCTGACGTCTTGCTGTGCTCCGCACCATATAGCTAGTGAAGGTAGAGGCGTGAGAGCCTTGCACGGTTTTAAACACTTGTTTAATCTCTGGTTACTTTTGTGTTTCTGTAAACACACACACACACACACACACACACACACACACACACACACACACACACACACACACACACACACACACACACACACACACACACACACACACACACACACACACACACACACACACACACACACACACACACACACACACACACACACACACACACACACACACACACACACACACACACACACACACGCACACACACATACACACACACACACACACACACACACACACACACACACACACACAGTGGTTACGGTGCTCGGCTGCTTAAAGTCGCGGTCGCGGGATCGAAGCCCGCGCCGCGGAGGCCGCATTCCGATGGAGGCAGAATGATAGTGGCCTGTGTGCTTAGATTTAGGTGCACATTAAAGAACACCAGATGGTCGAAATTTCCGGAGCCCTCCAGCCTCACAATCATATCGTGGTTTTGGCACGTAGAACCGCAGATATCATAACCTTCACGTAATACCAACTCCTCCTAGGTTAAGAATCGCCACTCATGACGATTTAATTTCTCTAGTTCAGGTGACCTTGTTTTGTTACGCAATTGTCGTTCCTGATTATTCGCTTCCGTGTACCTTTGTGTATGTGTGCGGGTGTCTAACGTGGGCCAAGAAAAAAAAAAAGTCTTCCGCAGGGCCCTTCAACAGGCTCTATTTTTTTCCAAATCAGTGCTTCTGAAGCTAAGCCTGTGGGCGGGTTTCACTGTTATTGACCATTCTCGTCTACAAGTAAACCTGATGATTATAAGCTTGATGAGCGTAAACCCTATAACCATATCTTATACGAACACTACGAAACATACATACGAGGCACCAGTCATATAGTTCTAGCTGTAAAAAAGGAAGAAAGACGCACTTCATTCGTGAAACGAAGTGCAGCAAAGCTTGGAATCGCAGTGTGTTTATGCGAAGCTGTGATTTTTCAATTGTAACAGCATCGTCGATCAAAGGCTGTGCGATTTGGCCCGTCCGAGAAATATTGCGTGCAATCTGTTCGGCTGGGATGTGCCGCGCGCTTCCTCAGTATACCCACTACAGAAAAAAAAACACTGTTTACAAAAAAAAAAAACGTTGTGTAAACATCGATTACTGGACCATATTTGTCCACGAACACATCGCAACATTCTCTCCCTTTTCGACGAGAAAGAAAGACGAAAAGATGAATAATAAGTAAGAACTGACCAAAGCAATCTCGCAGCTGAACAGCGGCCACGTTGGTCGCGCCTACGCTTGCTCAACGTAACTGCTACAGTACGCCCCGCGGCCCGGTACCGACCTCCGGAGTGGTCCGTCAGCGCGCCTGCGAAAGGGCCAAATTAGAGCTACGCGCGTGCGACCCACGGAGCGCTAAGCACGCGGACGCTTCAGCCGCGGGGGCCATCCGGACTCCTCGCCACTTCTCGACCCCCGCACAGAGAGAGGGAAGGCTTGATGAGCATTCAGGAAGAAGAAGAGGGTGCGCCGAAAAAACCTGCACCGATCGAAACCGAAAGGGGGCGGCCATCTTGGCGGCGTCCACCTCCTCGCAAACGGGCGTCCGAGGAAGAAGACGGAGAGCCGATCTTCCTCTTCCCATCCTATGTGGGTCAGTCAGTCGGAGGAGAGCCGCTCCGCGAAAAAAGCAGGTCAGGGGTCAGCGACCCTCCCAGCCGCACCAGCGCTCTTCGCTGCTGCTGGAGCAACGGCGGCGGCCACCACTTTTCTATGCTGCTCGGCGTTCCGTGTATTAAGCGCCAGCCGACCGACGCGCTAGCTCGCTGACTCAGCAACCTCTCATGTCACGTTATCGCGGAAAAAAAAAGAGAAAAAAGAAAGAAAAAACCGCGACATCCCGAGGAATCGCACGGTTCTAACCTTCGGCTCGGCGTGTATAGTAGGCCGAGAGTAGAGGCTGGTGCCGAGGGTTCGGTTTCCGCTGAAACGGCCGCATGTCACGGGCACACCAACAACACGTGTGCCGCAGAGCAACTCCCCCTTCCCACTAGCTCTGCATGGGGACGACACCTCTCCTCCCTACCCCGGAAGAAGCGTCGGCCCGTGGCTGGCATCATCGCACATGGCTGCCTGTGTGTCTCTTGCGCGTAAAGTAGCGGCGAGCACTCGAGCGTGCCTCATTTGTGAACTCGGCGTCACTCGCACGTGTGTCGCTGCTGCTGTTGCATGCTGCTGCCAGATTTGTTTCCCGTACGTATGTAGTAGGATGCTGTTTTATGGAGCAAGGCACACGGAATTACGGGACAGCTTGTCGGTGAACATGCTCAGCTTTCTTTCGAAAGACAAGGAAGGAAGGAACGGGAGAAGAAAGTTAGGAATGTTAACCAGTATAGAAAAACTGTTATGCCGACCTACATTGGGAAAGGAAGAGGGGAGTTTGAAAGTTAGAGGTATACAGGAAGAGAAAAAGAGGGGGAGGAGGAATCACACACACACACACACACACACACACACACACACACTATGCCACACTCTTCAAGGGTATAGATAGATAGACACTGCGCCGAAATCTACAAAGCGTCTGTCATGGTGCGCTGAGGGTAACAAGAACGCCCGAACGGGAGGCTCTTCGAGGTATGCTGTACTAAAACCTTTTACTACGTGTGCCAAAGGTTCATCGTGCGATTGTAGAGATACAACTTCGCAGCGTGTACCGGCAGCACGAATTGTTCGAAGCGCTTTCAAGGCCGATGCAAGAATGAGCGCGAAGCAAGCGCGTTTCTAATGGCACCGCTGTGTGTATATCTGTCATGAGTGGAGTACTTACGAGGGGCGTTCAATAAAGATTTCCCCTGACTAACTTCCATTTATTGCAGGATGCTGAAACTGCGCATGCGTAATGATATAAGTCACTGTAGGGCGAGTGCCAATTTGCAACCCTAAACTAATAACGGTCTTTCTTTTAGAGGTGCTGAAGTGGTGTGAGGTGTGATAATGGATGCAGTGGAAGACAGAGCAGCCGTCAAGTTCCCGTACTTGAAAGGCCGCACTCCAAGGGAGACGTTCGATGAGATAAAAGAGGTTTATGGGTAGGATTCCCTATCATATGATGTAGTGAATAACTGGCATCGCCAATTCAAATACGGTCTGATTTCCGTGGAAGCGGCTCCGATTGCAGGGCGACCCCACTCCGCTGTCGATGAACACACCATCCAGCAAGTGGAGGCCGCCATTTTGGAAAATCGCCGCGTTAGCGTTCGAGCCCTAGGGCAACATGTCAAGATTAGTGTGGGGTCCATGGAAAAAATCATTTAGGACCATCTTCATATGCGTAAGGTATCCGATCGCTGGGTTCGCCGGCTGCTCACACCTTTCCAAAAGCAGGAACGAGTCGAATGCTCCCAGGCTCTTTTGACCATGTGCCATGGAAACCAGCAGGACTTTTTCAACAGACTGATTACACAGGATGAATGCTGGGTCCATCACTATGATCCGGAGACTAAAGTCCAGTCGATGCAAAGGAAGCACTTGGACTCACCGCCTCCAAAGAAGGCACGCACCCAGCCCTCGGCGGGCAAGGTCATGCTCACAGTCTTTTGGGACCAGCACGGAGTGGTCTTGATGGATTTCCTAGCAAAGGGTGCCACGATTACTGGGGCATACTATGCTTCACTGCTGCGGAAATTGCGAGAGACCATCAAAAACAAAAGACGTGGCATGCTCACCAAAGGCGTCCGCCTTCTGCGAGACAATACCCCAGTTCACAACTCACATGTTGCCCAGACGGAAGCACGCTCCTGCGGCTTTGAAATTCTACCGCATTCCCCTTATTCACCCGACCTCGCCCCAGCGGACTTCCACCTTGTTCCAACATTGAAGTCATATTTGAAGAGCAAGCATTTTACAGATCATGAGACTCTGATTTCTGAAGTTACAACATAGATTTTGCAGCAACCTGTCGACTTCTACAAGCGAGGTGTTTACAGTTGCATAAAAAGATGGGAGAAGTGTGTGTCCCGGGCTGTCACCTATGTAGAGAAGGACTAATAAATCTGCAAAGTTTCGTTGCTCTACGTCCACAGGAAGTAGGTCAGGGGAAATCTTTATTGAACGCCCCTCGTATCTTCGAAATTCTGTCGCTTCGGGAAGTATTATGCTTTCGCAGTAATGGTAGGGGGAAAAAACAAAACGCTCTTGTTATCATCCATTGTGCTGCGCTCATCGCCGTCTTAATTAGGCGCTGAACTAGAGTGGAACGGATTCGACCGAATCAAGGAATTTTCTGAGACTGCGAAACTTACATTGATTGCTTATGCATGTACGCTGGCGACGTTAGTACGTTACTTTGAAAATCTATCGCATATGGTTTGCTACTTCACGATTATAGCCTTCGTGTAGGCACATTCAAGGGGAATCAAGATAACAGCAAGAGGTGACGGGGCGGTGGCAAATGTGTCGCGCGTCATTATGCATGTTCTTGACCACCTTGAAAACAGCGCGAAAAAAAAAAAAAGATAACGACACGGACTACAGAAGATTGCAGTACGCAACCCACCATACGCTTCTCTTTTCGGTGTCGTTTTTTCGCACTGTTTTCAAGACGGTCTAGAACTATCACTAACTAGCCCGGTTGTCGATTATTGTGCCATGCATGATCGTGGGTACCACACTCGGCTTACTATTATTATCGACCATATCAGCGGAAAACCCGGATGCGTCCCTCTTGTAACGGACCTGTCAGCGACCGATGACGGTGTACATGTACCACGCAGTCTTAACACGCGATCTCCGCCTTGACACCCCATACTTGTCGCTCGACCGAGGCTCGCCTGTAGCTGCGGCGCTCACAACAGCATCGGACAAAAGCCGCGGCATGGTATATGGATCGTAATCTCCCTCTCTCGGCTCGCGCGTGCGCGGGACGTTGAAATTGAGATCTCAAGTGCACAAAGGCCGTTCCTGACACCTTCTCACGTCGGGCAGGCTCGAGAACTCGCCTGACCGCCTCGGGCTAAGCTCGCCCGGCTGCCGGACAAGGCGAAACTGTGTTTCCAATCGGCCTGCGCTATCTCTGCTAGCAGCGAGTGACGAGAAGGGTCGCGAGCCGGCGAGCTGAGCGTGCGTTCGCCTCGACTGTCGGACAGGCAACGGTATACGGCATGCACGTGCCGCGTGCACGACCCGCAAAGGTCGCGCCGAACAGCTTATCGCGGCACCCTCCCTCCGCCCTTCCGCATTTTGATTGATCTGTTCGCCGTTTCTACGGTCGTTGTCGGTGGTGGTTGTTGTCGACAGGCGCTCGCTACAATCTCAATAATGCGAGGTTCGGCGGTGGAAGATGCGAGGAGCCTGCTTTAGGCTATCGACGCTGTCCGTGCTCGAGGGACTGAGCTAACGGTGCCCGCTGTGATGCGGCGCTGCGACCCCGCGTAATCGCGGTCCCGATTGACTTGTGTCATGTTATCGCTAAAAGCAGGGTTAACAGACAAAGATTATATGCAAAAATCAGCAAGTGTGCTTCTTTGCACAGCTCGTCTGACCTGACCAAAATGACAGGTCTCGCACTAGGCTCTAAATAAACCGTCAGGCGGTTGCAGGGGAGGGGAGGGGGGGGAGGGGTTGATAAGGAAGAAGTGTGGACCTGTGCCAGCATCCAGCGTTTGGGGTGCCATCGAAGCTTCCAATACATGTCTCCCAACTTCAAGTGCGCGATGCTAACGGAAGTTCGGCTGTCTTGTCAAGGTCAAACCATGTGGGAAATCCTGCTTACGAAATATATTGTGTGTGTGTGTGTGTGTGTGTGTGTGTGTGTGTGTGTGTGTGTGTGTGTGTGTGTGTGTGTGTGTGTGTGTGCGTGTGTGCGTGAGAGAGAGAGATACGCCTATCTGTGCTTAGTGAAGAGGCAGCAAAATAGACAAAATAGTTTTGTCGAGTAAAGCCACGCGCTTGCGAAACCCACTTCCGCACTTTCGGCTATCGTATTCGTACAGTCACACGAAAGAGAACAAAGGTGAGATGATGAGGAAATAAGGAAATAATAGACCCAGTCGTACAAACAATGCTGTTCGTCGTTACTACCATTCACCGGCATGTACACACAAATTTAAAGGTCAGTTCCACTGAGAATGTCAACGATAAGTTATACGAAACTTAATATTAATTAAAGCAATCACCGTTTGCAGAACAGGGAAAGTAAGTTGACGCGACTCTGATTTCATTCTTTTGATTTTTCTTGGCGCTTTCAGCGTCTTTTTGGAGAAAGCTGCAAAAACCGAAAGGGCCACGAGTATGATCGTGGACAAATCTGCAGTGCTTTTCATCATGCAATTCGCATGACGTTCTATACATATATATACTTAATCGCGTTTGGTGCCTGTACTGGACGCTCCTTCTCATTAGCTCTTTTTGTTTGTTTATATTTCCTTTTTTTTTCTTCGTAGGCTTAGTATGCTTGATGCGCTCGTGATGTCTGCATGCGGAGTAAGGCAGACATCACGTAAAACACAAGCGAGAAAACAATTCGCGTTGGCGCGGGACTATGTAGAAAATAACAATACGCGCTGTTCGTGAGAACGTTTCGCACGCGCTGTCTTTTTTTAACCATTGTTGAATAAACGAGAGAGCAGCTCAAGACCTCCAGGTCAACCGGGGACACCGAGGTCTCCTGCCTTTCCAGCCTGGATTTCTAAACTTTGTGTTGGCATACAGTCTCCGATGTGCTCTGATGTACAGCCTCTAATATACAGTCTCTGATGTACAGTACGGTCGATCCACTGTTAAAGGGAACACTCGAGTGAACACCATTAATCTTGCTGGCCCTCAAGCGGGTCAGCAAATAATCTTCATGCACTGCACCAGCGTGTCAAAAGGAGTAAAAAATATCAACCACCAGCAGTCTCATGAAAACCTAAGTCACTTTGCTTTTGAAAGAGAGTGAAATCCAACGTGCCGTGGACGCAGGTGTTCCCTCTAACAGTGGACCCGTCTGTACCTTCCCGTCCGTCTTCAGTAACTAGCAACAAGCAATTCATTCTTGATCAATAACTGCAGAACAGAATAGGGAAGCTCCGGACCTCGTCTTCTCTCCTGAACCTCATTATCCTGTTTCGCTTTAGCACACAAAACAACGCGCCGGCATACCGACCTCGCGCTTACGTTTCGCGGTTCACGATATAGTGTTGAAGCAAATTCATTTACCACCACCTTCGAGAAGTACATATAATGTAATAAGTGTAAGCACTATAAGCGTCGCCCTATACGACCTTGCCGCCGTAGAGCCCAGCTCGTATATGCGGGCGCTGGAGCTGACCGAAGACGTCGTGATCAGCCGTCGCATGAGTGTACACAGTGCTCATTCAACGCCGCTGCCGCAATCAGTCGTCCCGGCGCTGTCCGCGTGCATCGTATACATTTACGTATGCATGCGTGCAAGCGTGAGTACGGGCGTATAGCTAGTGCACGTACACAGTACGCGGTATGCTGCGTACAGGCGCGGGCGAAGCGTAATCAGCGTGCACAAACGCCACACACATACGCGAGCACGCATTCGCGCCTCTTTGCGCGGTTGAAAACAGCCGGCAGCCTTTCGCCACAAACAAGGCCAGAACAGCGGGCAGGACGCGGCACGCTGTATGCACAGCGTTCGTCTTTTATATACGTTTTCTTTTTTTGCTTTACTTTCACTTGTTTTTCATTTAATTTTTCTTCTTTTTGTTTTGCTCTCATAATACTCGTCACACTTTCCTGCTTCTCTGTGCACGGATTAGATGTGCTATTACACAAACACGCTGTATCATTGTCTGGACAAGTGACACACCTACGCGTTATACTGTATGTATAAATAGCTTAATCCAGGACGTGTACAATGTTTTCAGATAATGCTCGCTACATGTTAGCCACGAGAGCAACAACACCGTGTGTTTTTATTCGAACGCCGTATGCTTACGCGAGACACGTGAAATGTGCACTGTTCCAGTCAGACAGCTGTTACCCGTCGGCTTCCTCTACATAGTTTGTGTAATTTGTCACTTTGAATAGATCTCAATTAGATTCGGCTCCATCAGCCTTTAGCGAACGCTGCAGTACTGAGAGGCGATGGGACGTATTAACCATAAAAAAAAAAAAAAAGCGGCGGCGAGCAGTTGTTATAACGTTATACGCTTGTCCCAGTATAGAGGTGTTCAAGACCGAGGAGAGACTAATAGAAAGTGTCGTTTCGAGGCGCCGGTATTATAAGGGATTTATTTCGATGTACAAACTGACGCTAACACGAATTAACTGATTGCGTATCACATATCGCGCTTCATATCTCGTACGAGCAGGCAGTGAAACTTGGCCAAAAGCCTTTAAAGACAAGGGAACACATACAGAACAAGCGTCTGCGCTGCTTATGACGTGCAGTGAAGCTGAACGTGGTGACGAAACCAAGGGGCGCGATCAGGACTCTGCTTGTTCACAGAAGACCCTGGGAAAAGGGCCAAACGCATCGTCATGGTACTGGTCGCCCAATGCTCCCCGATTCAGTGAAATATTTAATTCTTGGCTGCGTTTTCTGGTGGCTGAGAAATAGAGCGCAACGTCGCGCTCGTGTCGATCTCTTTCCCGACTCGGACATAATGAAGGCGCGTTGTAATCAAGAGTAAAATAATTTGTTCCGTATACCGAATGTACAACTGCCGCGCTCTGTGTAGCGGTGTACAGAATGCAGTCTTTGCCAATAGTCTCGAAGTCACTTCCTTCGCGGCCGATCCTGTGCATAGCGGGCCTCTAAGGGATTTACGAATGTGTTTTATTGCTTCAACATGCTCACGTTTGACAACGAGAACTGCTCCTGTACCCGCCGATGTGGTCTCGTGGTTATGATGCTCGACACCCCAACAATAGTATTGGAGTTGCTCCTTAAAACAGAACACCAAAAGCTCCGAAAACGGGCCTCGACGACAGACACCGCTCGCGCACAGGTTTAGAAACGTTTGATGAAGAATGCACACTTAATACACCAGCGCACCGAGATCTGCGAAGCCAGTCTGACCGCGACGACACTCAGTGCACAGTCTGCGCTCGGTAATAGCAAAGTGCACTTGGGAGAAACGTGCGAGTCTTTTACACGCGGTGTCCGCGTCTCAAGTCAAGGACTGATTGATTGCTTCAATTTATGGAACAAATATAGGTATACAGCGAATGCAGAGCCTCTATCCATATCCCAGGTCTTGTGTTCGGCGCGAGCGCTCGTGTGTGTTTGCATGTGAGGCCGTGCCGCAGCGCTGCACTCAGCCGCATTTATCCCTTGATTCCTGACCCATCCTATATGGCGCGGTCACGACCTTGCAGCCCTATCTCTGAAAAACACCAACAGATTCGTACGAGGACGTGAACGGATCTGAGCTTCGCAATGGAGAACACCCACGTATAACCACTACGCTGATATTATATACGGTATATTAAGGACGCCCTCCTCCAGGGGAGGCAACCACGTTCGTATATCGGTGTGCGCATATAAAGCGAGCACGAAATGTCAGGCTTTGGTGAAGAGAGCACGAGTCCAATGCGAAAACCTGGAGCTTCGCCCCGCGGCACTCTCATCGTCGAGAAGAAAAACATCGATCCTGCGCTGCAAGCACGCTAAACGGCAAACCACTCGGTTATATACGGCGCTAGCGAACAGCGGAACCGGCAGTTGGTTGCCTCGTGTTTGTCTGGCGGCCGTGCCGTCGGTTAGCGCGAACGTGGCGAACGTCGCCTGCGGCGGCGACCGGGCCGTCCTGCTCGACGCACACAAACAAGTCGACGTCGGCAAGCACTCCTTCAGCCGAGCCAAGCCAGAAAGGCAATAAGCTAAGGCCGAAAGTGAGCGTTGTACGCTTGCCGGTGGCCGCGCCGCTACGGAGCAAGATCAGGGTCGCCAGATTGCGCGCGGTTTTTCCAGCCCCGACGTTTTTTTATTTCTTTCAGCCCTTTCGGCTATTTTCGCTGCCTTCTCTTTCCTGGCAATGTCTTCTCCTCTCCGGTTTTGTGTTTTGCCATTCTCTGCCCGCGTCGCTGCGTGCAGCAGGTAGTACGTGGACGAGCCGCGGAGAGT
The DNA here is from genome assembly GCF_013339695.2 of Rhipicephalus sanguineus. Classification (NCBI taxonomy): domain Eukaryota; kingdom Metazoa; phylum Arthropoda; class Arachnida; order Ixodida; family Ixodidae; genus Rhipicephalus; species Rhipicephalus sanguineus. The sequence continues at coordinate 148,333,973 of NC_051178.1, read as the reverse complement.
TAGCCCGGCCACGCTGCGCTTTCGGACCACAAGGTTGCTTGCTATAGCCACTTTCCCGCGCGTGCAATTATTGTGATTATCGGCGCTCGGGCCTGCGCGGAGCACGCAGCCGCATTTTGTGCGGGAAAGAACGAGGTGGGAGCCGACTCGTTGGAAGTCCGAGGAATTACCAAGGCAGAGGCGGCGAGTTTACCAATTCAAGTAGGAACCGCGGGAAAGGAGGCGAAATAAAACAACGGGGTGGCGGCCCGTCCATTATGGCGGCTCTGCGATGCATACAGCGACTCTTATGGGCGTATAAATGCATTAATTCGCGTAGTTTTACCCTACAGCGCGAGGTCCAGGGCTGTAATGCACCTTTGCCCTGTTCTGGTGAGGTCGTATAAGAGAGAGAGGGAGGGAGGGAGGCAGTGAAGGGAAGAGTGAGTATTTTTATGCGGTGCAGTTAACTTTACAGAGGAGTTATAAACGTGCGATAACGCGTAAGTCTGGAACAATGCTGAGGAGGGCGTATACCCGTTACCATATATAGTCGCAAACATTCCCTTTCTGGCCAGTGATTTCAGCAAAAAAATAAAAAAAATAAAAATAAAAAAAGGTATACGGACTTCACCGAGAATCCCTCACCGACAAGTCTTACAGGAGGTAATGGGAAATAGTTTTATGTTAACTGAAGAGATAACAGCCTACAGCCAGAGTCCTTCAATACTTTAGAAGGACTCTGCTACAGCTAAAGCGCAGATGCTATTTCAGGTGTACGGTGCGATGTACTCATGCAAGCACAGTAAGCTTGATACAACACGGACTCGATTTAGATCACAGTCTCGTTGTGGGGTTTGTGTCACGCATGGACGCTCTAATTTCGTCCGAGAGTAACAGCTACGTGACATACACAAATTGGACCAACGGGGATATTCAACACTATAGTGCACAACCCGATATCGCGAACTCGCGCGCCGTACATATACTTAACACTGTGCCGCCATAGGCAAGAATCACGCAACTTCGACCGACAAATAACGTTAGGAAATTGCACGAGGGTCGAGTAACGCCTCGCAGTTTACATTGCCTTGCATTATACCTTGACCTGGTCATCTCTCTTTCTTACTGTTTGTTGTGTACCTAATCATTACAACGCGTTTTAAATGTGCTTAGTTGATTCTCGGGAGCGTGGAAAAGTCCCCCACCTTGGACTGTAAGCGTTCACCGTGCAAACGCGCACGAGCCATGAGCTGCGGCAGCTCTTTACTCCCATGGGGACAACGCCCGCCGCAGGCAGGTACACAAGATGAGATTGGAATCGACGACCTTGACTGGTAACGGCCGCACAGGTATTGCTCTCGACATTTTTTTCTCGTCGGGCACACACACGCGTACAGAGATCAAATCGCGGCTAGATCATTCCTAATAGATTGGAGCGGACGGCGCTGAAGGGTTGGAAAAAGAAGGGGGTGAGGGGGAGAGGGGCAGGCCGGGACAGGAGCTGGACAGAGCCTGGCAAGTTCATTAACGCTTTCGGCGGAGCTCCTGGCGCAGAAGCAGGCTCGAGCTGCGTTAGTTAGTCTCCGGCCGCTCCTTCGTCGACATCAGCCCGATCAGCCTACACGCAGTCGTGCGCGCACGGCGGGGATTAACGCGTGCGGATTAAGGAGTCAGAGAGTGTGCTCTCGACGGCCGACTCGGAAGAGGAGCTTAAGAGCGCAACTCGTTGCCGGGGCGCCCCTCCTCCTCCTCCAGCCGTCTCATTTCGAGCCTAAGCTAGGGTCCGAACTGCGCGCATCCGCCCACGCTCGGAGCTGCCCGCTCTTGGCGGAGAAAGAAAAGCCTTGCGCCGACGGCGGTGCCCCCTTGCGTCAGTAGCAGCTGCCTCGCGGCGCTCTCTCGTCGCTGACGTAGACGTTGGGCCGGTCGCCGAGGGCCCATTGATCGAACCGAGGTTACAGGCGGTGGCGTCAGCGGGGCCCCTGTTTCCATGGGAGCCCGGAATGCCGCAGATTGGGAAAAAAGAAAGGCAGCTCCCGCTGCCGGCACGCTTTTTTTCTTCCTTCTTTCTCGAATATGTAGCGAGGAGGGATAAGAAGAACCTGTCATCCTTGTCGCCAAGGTGGTAGCCATGCCGACCAAACGGACGGCGCCCGCTCTTTGCGACGTCTCTCCGGGGTTCTTACGTGGCGAGCGCCGAGACTGCTTCTCAATATCGGGTCACACGCACTGTTCGAAGAAAGGACAGTGTCCGCACAGGTCGTGGAAGTTTGCTGTCGACAGCAGCTTAACACCTTCCCCCTATCCCCCCCCCCCCCATGAAAGAAATAAAACAAACCGTAACGGCCTACTCTTGACAGTTTTTCTCGGAGCTTCGCTATGGATCGTGTACCACTTATACATATACAAGGCAGGCAAACGCTGCCGATCAGATACAAAGGAAGGACAGCGAGAAGCGAAGGGTGAAATGCTCCGATTTCGCTCCGTCAGTGGGAAGAAAAAACAACCGCACGTTTTTCCAGGATACTATCAAAAGCAGCGATGCATCGATTCCTAATAACGATATGCCCTCCTGTCAGAGTCACCCTCCACTAGTGCTGATGGATCGATGATTTATTCAGTATATAACTTCTTTGCCATTCGTTTCAGGGGCTCGTGGATACAATTCAGGCAACATTTGCGTTGTATAAAAGAACGCCGTTGTCTTCAACGACTAAATATTTCGTGGTACGATTCCAAAGGGCAGTTGTGTTTGTACCGAACGAACAAATAAAGAATACATTTTGCTGGTTATGCTTGTTGTTTATAGAGTCCTGTATTGCATATCTCTGTGTAAAAATTTTCCACGAGCTTAGACTTCCATTGATAGAATGACAAGCGCACTGCATTGCCGGTAGGGTCCGCAGCGCACTATGTTGCCAGTAGACCTCCCCCCCCCCCCTCCCCCCGGCTACGCCAGTGGGGTTCAGTCTTCTGTAAATAGTGACAAGACTATATAGGCCAGATTTCGACGTTTCGCTTTTGTGCCTGCCTTCCTTCGAACCTTGAGAGAGAGAGATGGTTTTCCAGGCAATGCAAGAGCATCCGGTTTGCTATCTTGCCAGGATTGTCGGTGCGGCCGGCAAGGGTAGGTTGAGAAGGGATGGAAGTTACGAGTGAACAGCGAACAATTATCATCGCCTTTTGCAGCTTCGTGGAATGTGGAGCATAATCCTGCGGACGCGCGCCTGTGACATTCAAGGGCGGCCCACAACTGCTTCGCCGCGGAGCCCAACTGTCTTGTTCGAATGCGACCGGCGAGGGTTAAAGCGAACAATACCGAATGTACGGCAACCGAATGTACGACGCGACATGCTGGCGCCACACTCTCGAAACAGGTGCGCGACTCGCCTCACGTCTCCGTATTTGTGTGTACGTCAAGCGCGCGCGCTGGACAATAAGAAAGCGCGTAACTCTCTCCACTTGCTGCTCGAAAGCTGCCCTCGGAATGTTATCCCGAAAATGTAAACGAGAGAAGGCGCACATGCCTACAGCTTGTTCGAAAACAACTCGATCCGAAAAACACATCCAAAGAAGCTGAAGGCAGTTCCAGCAAGAAAGCTTGCGAGGAGGAGAGAAACAATGGATGGAAATACAGGGAGGTTAGTCAGTGCTTAGGCCACCTGGCTACCATGGGCTTGCGAAATGGGGTACACAAAATAAGTATTGACTGAAGGGGGACTAGATCGTCTGACATCCTCTATAAGTCGGTCAGGCTGAGCATGAAATGAAGGGATCAACAACACGGTCTTCGACAGTCTTCAACCTTAAAACTCCGTCACGGAGGACCCGCATTGGACTATGAACATACTTTTAATAAACTGTTTCGCTTTCACATGCACGAGTAATTGACCTTTCGTGTGCATAAGACACGCATAATGTGCTCGGAATGCACTAAATGTCCTGCTCAACCGGGCTCACTCCGACTCGATATCGCCAGTATTCTACTCGGCCTGGCGCACTCAGACTCACATGTCGGTCTGAGTGAGTCGACTCATGTGTGAGCTTGCCGACCTATGCTCGCTCCCTTATTAATGTCCGTAATGACTTCCTAATGAAGGTTTATTTAAAAATTATTTAATTATATATAGTCGGGTGCGACTTTAGAATTTTGCGGGATGCGGACGCACGCATCCGGGCACCGGCGGGCGCGCACTCCAGACTGACGTCATGAGCCGAACTGCTGGTGACCCTCCCTCTCCTTCCCCCTAGGACTAGGTGAATATTTCCGAGCGCATGAGAACAGGACGTGATCGCCTGCCGCGTTTCAGTCATCTGGGCGAGGCCCCTCCGGACTCCTTACGTTGTGCCTATACAGTACGTTCTATGATCATATTTTACATGATAGTTTTTATGTCCTTCTTCACTCTACTAGCGTTTTCTTATTCGCTTTTAGTCCTGAAAATGGTGCTCTTTAAGTGACCCGAAAAAAAGTTTCTGGAACCCCAGTCTATTGCCCATGGAATCATTCGCATGAAAAAAAAAAAAAAGAGGTGAAAAAGAACGAAAGCCAAAGCGCCTGCAGCGAGTGCACACACATACTGTAACGAGAAGGCAACGGGGCGTTCCTTTTTACTTTCACTCCGCCCCTCTTTGGCGCTATCTTTCCGGCAACCGTTGGCGCGTTGCGCAAGGAGACAGGCACGCGGTGCTTGGCTGTGGAGTCGATCATTTCTCCGGAAAGCCCTCTCGGCCAACAGCCAGAGGGCTTCTTCCTGGTCGTTCCTGCGTTCGACTGACCGCGTGGCGGCGCTATTAGAAAACATGAGGTCGGCCGAGCGCCGTAAGCGAAGAATCAAAGCAAATAAAGGAATGTCCCGTTTCGCAACGGTTCGGCAGTCGCAGCTGCGAAAGAAAGAAAAAAGAAAGACCCATGTCCCGCGACCTCTTCGTCACATTTGAGCTCGTGCGCAAGGCAGGGAAGGCGATTGTTTGCAAAATGCCTGACATTTGCAGCGAGTCGTGTATCGGATGCGCAGTGGCTTTACGACGGACGAGTCGCAGAGATCAGCAGTGTAGAGAAAAAAAAAAGAGACAGCCAATTCCACGCCGTGAAGACCGCCGGACAGCGAAACTGTAAGCGCGCGAGTGTACGTGATCGAGCATCACTATCATCATCATCATAACAACTTACCATCATCATAATACTTTCGTTTTATTTATTTATTTATTCACTCACTTCAATCCGCCCTCTGGTCACGTGACCTCCGCGACGTCTGATGCTGCTACTACTACTACTACAACTACAATTACTGATACAACTACTACTACTACTACGACGACGGCGCCACAGGGTACAATTCGCCGTAAACATTGAATAGGGACTATATGGGGGAGGCGGGTGATGCAAAATGGACGCACACAAACGCACGCACATGCAGGGAGGCGCACACCTGGCCTCAAACAAACGAGTTCTACGGCGGATGCAACGGGGGAAGAAAGCTTTGCGACGGCCACACAAACAGCCTCGCGTTGTTGCCCTTTCGAGAGCAGAGTCGCATCTGCTTGCACCTTCGTTCCACCGCTACCAACAACACCTTCCGTCCATGCCTTCCCTGTGCATCCTCCCCCAACCTTCTTCTCGTGCACGACGGTCGCGCGTGCCGCTCGGATAAAAGGCAGGCAGGCCACGCGACTTCCGTTTCTCGTCGTGAACGTGAATCCCTGCATATATATATATATTTTTTTTTTCGAGCGCGCCGCGGTGTCCCGCTGGTCCCCCTTCGTCCACCTCTCCTCCGCCACACTTTGTTTGCGTATGCCTGATTGATTGCGATTGTGACGGCGAGTAAGAGAGGGAGCATCTGTCTCAAGAGGCCAGATTTCCACGGCTTCTCTTTCTCTCCCCTTTTAGGGATTGTAAGTATAACTGGTCTAGTGGCAGCAGACGCTGAGAGAGGACAGAAGCGAGAGAGAAACGACGGAGCGATCGGGTTTTGCCAATGTCACAAAAAGTGCCTCGTCATCTCCCCCCCCCATCCCCTCCCCCGCTGAAAGCGACAGCCGTCCGTTCGACGGGAAAAGGGGTTGCGGACGGGAAAAGTAGCCTGCGGTCAGCGGCTCTCTAACCACGCGCATTTCCCGTTGTCGTACACAAAAGAGGGACCGCTTGCACAGGATGGTCGGCAACAAAGTCACGTTTTTATGCCCTAAGATCGTAGGCAATGCCTGTTGTTCGAGATAAATAACAAAAAAAAAAAAGTGTTGAAGGGACCGGATGGGAAGCCCGCGAAGGCGCCCGCGGTATGCGTGGTGCCTTATTGTGTTACCCACGCGCACGTCCAGGCAGCCACGTGTGTAGATGTTGCGGCCTTGTGGTGGCTTTGCGCGTTTTATTTGTGTGTGTGTTTGTGAGACTGCGCTCACGGCGGGCGAGTGAGTGCAAGAGCCACGCAGCGCTATACCGACGAAGGTCACGGGCGCCGATTCCTGTCGGGGCACCTTTCACTTGCGAAACGACGTCCCCGCTCCGCGCGCACTGCCGTCACCTCGTTCACCCTGAAACGTTGCAGGCCCGATATCGGGTCGTTGTTCTTGTGAACGCGTTTTCGTTGCTACTCCTGTTGACGTGACCGCGCTTCTCAACCGACGCCATCGTCAGTTCAACGATCTTAACAATTTTTATTCCTGTGATCTTAACGCCTGGGTTTTGTGGTTCACCTCACCTTGAGTTCGTCTACGGTTCTTCCAAGAGCGCTGTCCTTCAAGTGATAACGAACAACTAACGAGCTTACCAATAATAATTGTTTGGGTTTTTCGTCCCAAAACCACGATATGAGTATGAGAGACGCCGTAGCGAAGGACTACGAAAATTTCGACAACCTGGGGTTCTTTACCGTGCACCTAAATCTATGTACACGGGCATCTATAGCGTTTCCCCTCCATCGAAATGTGGCCGCCGCGGCCGAGATTCGATCCCGCGACCTTCCGGTCTACAATCGAGCATCGTAACCGTTAGACCGCCACGGCGGGTAGCTGCGAAAGTTGTAGGACCAGGAAGCACCACGCGCATATTACCCCGCATAATGTCGAACACACGCCGGCGCGTCTATAGTGTGCTCGATCGATAGCCGTTATCGTTGCTCGATAAGCACAGTGAACATATTTCGGCCAAGGTCGTAAAATCTTGACAGAAATATGACTGGAAAGGTGCGCGTATAAAACGGATGCGCCGACGTCAGAACGAAATTACGATAAAGAACGGGAGCGGATGGCGCGCCTATATATTGCAGGATCGACGCCGACGTTCTTCAGTTGATGCTGTAGAAACGCAGAAAATGTCACTCTGAACACCTATACGCTTTCACGAGGTTGCTGCACTCAGGAAGAAGCATGTTCTACTGTGATCCTATAAAAATACGAATGGGGGAAGCGCTGTCGGAAACGGGAAACTCGCAATTACGAAGCCCCATACGTTCACAGCTGCAGTGCACAACCCGCGCTGTGTGAAAAGGCGAAACGCACCGGCCGGCTCGGTACGTTTGTATACGTGTTCGTTGGCGGTCGTATTGCAACTTCCAGTTTCCGAACACATACTGCACGCATTGAGCGGCACGCACTTGCACGTCTCGCAGGCGTTAAGGCCGCAAGTGGGTCATCCGCGTATTAGAGTGAGTGAGCCGCCGTGTATATGTACCGGCATCATGTGATGGCCGCCGTCACTGCTCCAGTAGCGCAGCCTGGATGCAACCTTGGTGGTTGCGCCGATAGGCCGGTTGACCTTTAACAGCGCCGCGCACACGCGCAGAGCAAGCGTCACTGTCACGCACAGGCCGGCGGGCATTAATTGTTGAGGTGGTGTATGCATACGTGGGGATGTATCCGTGATACATGGGCGCGCGCGCAGGGTGTCACCTTTCGGGGGTATGGGGGGCGAAGTTTCACCGTATAGCGCCCCCCGACTCTTCCCGACCACCTCCCAGAATACTATAGTGCGCGCGTGGTTTCGCTCGCGCGCTGATCAGCTCTTTATGATATACCTGGAGGGCAAGGCTACTGTAAACAAACATCTAGCTATCGTTCGGTTGCAGCCCTGATATAGCGTGATCGCAAGCGCCAGATCCGTTATCAACTGCTATACTCAAATAACAGAGAGAGAGAACAGGGAGATAAGAGCTACGGAGAGTTTTCGGAAGTGCTGCTTCTATGGCGCCACTGAACTGGGGCTACCTATACAGGGATCGACACACCTCTGTGAAATGCTGATGTAATCGTAATCGCACGCGCGCAAGGTCATCGTAATCCACGTGCTCTAATTGCTGTCGTAATCTTAATCGTAAAACAAACGCGAGCGGTCTGTGTAAACTGATCTAGGGGTGTGCGAATAGCGAAATTTTCGCGTCGATTATAGTTATTCGAAAAACGCTACCTTCGAACTTCGCGCGAATCGACTAATGGGGATCGACCGTGCGTGAGAACCTCAATACTGTTGCTTGCAGTTGTTAGGTGGCATGGAAAAAAGCAACAACAACAAGCGCGATGAATCAGACCATTGCCAAAGCACTTCGAAAGGGGTGAAATGCAAAGAGAACACCATTGCACTCGCATGTAGGAGGAGGAGAATAAGGATTAAAAAAAACATGGCTGATCCCTCCGTCATAGGAATCGGTATAACACGAAAGTGAAACGTGTCTTCACAGAAGTATAGTGCTTATTGTGTAGTGATATATGAGAGCTTGTACAATGTCTATTCGTGTTTGGCAGCTATAGCACCGTTTGACGTGGATGCACCCATATTGACAGCATGTCTCTATCGCGACGACTAACGCCCATGATCGTGATTAAACCGTTGTGGTAGCTGACGGTGTGAACATATATTTGGACACAGCGAATCGTGAATCCCGCGTAAGGATATCAACAAGCTAATAATCAACACTGGTACCCGGTATGCACTTCTTCAAAGCGTCGTCCATTAAGGAGAGAAACGGCATGGCGTGCGCTTTCTAGTAATGGGTAGCCGACGCCTGTGCTCATGCATACATAACACACATTGCGCTTCAGCAACACGTGAGGTAAAGGTTCGTAGCCTGAGCCGCAAACGCGTGCGTCCCGCTGGCCTCTGTCTCGCAGGCGCTGCTCTCGCTCCACCAAGGCACGACATTCGCCCGTCGAAATCGCGTCCTTTCTGCGACGCATATTGCAGCAGTTTTGTTAGTCGGTGCTCTCGCAATTGAAGCAGTCGGCGGCGGAGAAATCCCGTTGGTGCACGTAGAAGCTGCACTACTCCGATGAGCCGATGCACGCTAACACGAAGCCAAAGGCAAAGAACGTAACTGAGTCAAGGGTGCCTCGGCGACGCCAGCGCGGCCAGTCTAGCTCTCTGGTGTCGAGACGCTAACCATAACCTCCGATATAGCATGCAATCTCGGAGTAAGCGCTAGTAAGTGTCGATCGTGAAGCATTACTTCTTTTCACATCTCACAGACGGCGGCACCGTACCGCTCCGCCCGCCGCGAAAGAGACTGTGTGAAAGATATAAGGCGAGTTCGCGCCTTGTGTACCATCTCCCGAGTTAGCTTAGTCGGTAGCGCGTCGGACGCTTGCCGTCGTGGCCGCAACGTCGTGGGTTCGATTCCCAGCGGGGTATCTTTTTCTTCGTTTTTTCTTTCTCACCCGTTGGCGTCCATTTTATCAACGTCATATCCGTGACGGATGTACTTGGTGGACCCCGGCATAAAACACTTTCGTGTTAAAAAAAAGGCAGGGAGGTTAACCCGCCAGGAAATGTTAAAAGATCTGCAGATGGTCGAAGTTAAACCGTAGTCAACCACTCCGGCGTGCCACATGGTCATATCGTGGTTTCGGCACTCCGAATGTCCGTATTTAAGACGATAAAAATACAATTTTCTCTTTGCATCTATTTCCTTCGCAGGCGTCATCGTCGCGCTTTATTCTGTCCACGCTGGAGATAGAGATCGCGTGTGCGCCACGCTTAATACATGCCACTGTTTCACACCCCGTATATATACTTCATGCAAAACGCGCACAGCGAGCCACAGAGCGTTTACCCTGCGCTATCTGTTTACAGGAGGCGCTGGCTGCGCACCCTCCCGTGAACATGGAGAGGTTCGCGAAGCATGTGACGATAAGGGGCACAAACGTCCTCGCGCGATTCGAAACGCTCCGACGGCATAGGTCGGCAAACTCACTCATGAGTCGACTCACTCAGACTCACTCAGACTCAGATCGAGCCGTGAGTCTGAGTGAGTAATATTTTGGTGAGTTTGAGTCCGAGTGAGTCCTGCTGAGAAAAATTTCAGTGAGTCTGAGTCCGAGTGAGTCCAGTGGAGAAAAAATTTGGTGAGTCTGAGTCCGAGTGAGCTCTCAGGGCAAAATATATTTCATGAGTGAGTCTGAGTGAGCACCACACTTTTTTGCCGACCTATCGTTATTTCTACACAACTTCACCATTACTATCAGCCCTATGTCGGCTCACGTTTATACTCCCGCCGACTCACACATACTTCAAAGCACTAGCGTTGATGCACCAGCTCTATATTTATCAATCAAAGGCGTGAGTTATACGTATTGGGGGGGGGGGGGGGAGGGGCAGGTTCACCTCCCCCCGCAATCTCTTTCACAGAAAATTCTTGATAAAAATATATCTGGAAGTTACCTCTTTCAAAAAAATGTCCTTACTGGATTGCAACCACTGATAACTTATATTTGAAGGTACGAGGTCAAAAGGTGGTGCCAAGTAGAGCATCAATTACGCCAGATATTGGTGTTAAAGAGCATTGACACCATGGTCAAGAAAGCCAATTATACGCTAACCGACTCATGAGTCGACTCACTCAGACCAGAGTCCTTCTGCTCAGACTCAGATAGAGCCGTGAGTCTGAGTCTGAGTGAGTTCGAGTGAGTAATATTTTGGTGAGTTTGAGTCCGAGTGAGTCCGGCTGAGAAAAATTTCAGTGAGTCTGAGTCCGAGTGAGTCCGGCGGAGAAAAAATTTGGTGAGTCTGAGTCCGAGTGAGCTCTCAGGGCAAAATATATTTCATGAGTGAGTCTGAGTGAGCTCCACACTTTTTGCCGACCTATGTCCGACGGACGCCGCCGCGAGTGCATGCGACGCTATCTCTGGGTCTCGGTCGCCTTTGTGCACTCGCTCGCTGCGGAGACTTGTGATGTGTGCCAGAACACGCCACTCATATGCTAACGACCCTTTGATGTGTAGTACATCAAGGTTCACACCTTACTATTATAAAGTTCATACCTGGACCGTGGAACGTAGTGCCGCATTGGCACACCGCTCTATACGAAAACAGTTTTTATTTTTTTTTTTTTTTGCAAGACACATATGGTATCAACAATGAGATTTCGTCGAACGAGAAAGGTCTACGGATACAGCGTTTCGACATGCCTCCGTCAAGGCAGCAAAGTGCCCTGCTGCGCTGACGAAGACTAGGCCGCTTGTCGAGGCTACGAAGTTCAAGCTTTCCTCTTCCACTGAACTTTTGTCTTGTTTGCATGTTCTGCGTGAATCATTTCATATATCATCGCATTCATATAGAGTAGCATGCGTGGGAGTGCCGCGCTATCTGTAAAGTGCCCCTCCCCACCCTCAACCGTTTCCCCCCTCTCTCTCTTCGTGCTCTGGCGTGAGTATTTCTCCATCTCTCTGTGTGTACTGAGATGAGTGTGTACGTGTACACCTGATCGTCCCATTTGCAACAGTGCAACGGGATATAAGTCAACAGTGCCGCTCTTTCGTCCCTCCATGCAACATTTCCCTTTCTCTCATTCGCATCGATTCCTCTATACAGTCACCGCATACTATACGCTTATAGTAGGAGAGTGTGTAGTAACTCAGGTACGACAAAAAAAAAAAGCCATCCGGAGCCGGATCGATGAGGATTAAGGATTTGTCAATGACACGCTGCGGGAACTCAATGGCCGCGCGGCGTTCGCGCTGTTGAGTGAGCGAGCACTTTGCGGTCGCATTGCAGTGGCTGTGGAAGGGAAGGAATGTGTGCCTACACCTGAGGGAAAAAAAAAGGCAATTTTTCTTCGTTGGTTTGCTTTAATCCACCGATGCATTCGGGGAGAATTTTCTGTGCACGCGGTGCACCGTTCGGGCTTCACTCTGTATGTATACGTGCAATTCCATACACGTGGCACTAAATTCACTGCTATATATAGCACAATTTGCGCTTCCTAATTAGGCAACGAGCAAAGTACGCTGGCATTTCGTTCTCTCTCTCTCCTTTCCCCATCTGACGCTCGGACTGCAGGACGACGCACAGCTTGAGGTTAACGCCACTTGCTTCGTACGAAAGTACAGTGCTGATTCGTAACCTTTCCTTTTGTTCGTTCAGAAACGAAATGGCCTGCCTTGAAGCAACTATATATGGCTTGCAACATCTCCGCTCGGTATATACGAAAGTGTTGAATACATATCACGATTGTTTTGATGAACGTTTGCTAGCCAACATCTGTTGACCTTCTCCAGCTCGGGCCGTACTGCTGCCTGCGGTATTGTGTAGATAGATAGATAGGTATACATACATAATTAAATAAGTAAGCAAATGAATAAATAATGAAATAAAGTCACACGGTACCCTACGCATTTACGTGAGACGACTCGGAAGCGAAAGCCGTCTTCTTCTTCTCAGTTGACTGTATACATATGTACTGACCCCTCTCCCGTAAGCTTTCAGCACCCAAGTTGGTTTTGCACTGCCTCCGGGATCGCCCCACTTTTCACCAAGCGACGATGTCACGTGATGACGTCATCGTGTGACTTAATCACGCGATAATTTTTTGCATCGCTCGTGTTGACGCTGACGGTCATTTTTCGCGTTTCGTGAGGCATCTAGGGCATTCGCCTTAATAAATAAATAAATAAATAAATAAATAAATAAATAAATAAATAAATAAATAAATAAATGCCTACGTACAGGGTTGACCACATCTAAAGTGAACACCACCCTCATTAGTATTCAAGGCGGTAAAACTAGAGCGTTTGTTCTACTTCACGAGGGAAATGACCGTTATATGACGTCTAAACATGGTGTCTATACACAAAATAATAACTTTCGGAACTATGCGTTAAACATCAGCTTCCGTGAGGTCTTGAGTACTAATGATGTGTTCACCTTAGATGTGGACGACCCTGTACATGACTGCAATGAACGCTAAGTGATAGCCCCCTCCCGCTCGCTGCAGTCCCTCCGTTTGGAGAGCTGCGTGCTGGCATTACATACAGAGTTAGCTACCTCTCGCGCAACCAACGGCAGCAGCAGCAACGCAGTCGTCGGTCATCGCGAGTGTGTAAACAAATCGCGCGCCGGCGTCGCCGCAGAGAGGACACGAGCTCCGAGATAAAGGCGGATGTCGTGTGACCTTGCGGTGGTCGGCCAGGAGGAGGCATGCGTGCAAGCGCCCCGCGGTCGTTGTGCAACGGCAGCTTCCGCTACGTAACACGCATTACGCACATCCCCCGTGACGGGTGCGGTAGCATGCAGTTGCGGTGAAATCCACGCCCATCCCTGCCGGAATACTGATTAGAACAAATTGTCTCAATCAACAACCAGTCAGACATCGCTAATCATCAACGATGCGTCCGTTTGCGTCCGTGACCTGACGGTGTATACATCTATAGGGGCATCACATCATCGCGGTGATAGCGATGTGTAATTTGGACGCGCCGATGCTGGACGCCGCAACGCTCGAAATACGCTTCATGTGGTTGTCGCTTTCCAAAGACAACGCCTGCGCGCGCGCACACGCTAATACACTTCATTAACACCATGTGCTACCTTAACGCTAACACACGTTTAACATTTACGTCCTTTTGAACGCGCTCTAATGGCTTATCCCCTCAACGTATTTTTTTTAATTCGCTTTTTCTAAAATGTACTGAGAGAATTAAGTTTCTCCTATTCATTTTTGCAGTTGGCTTAAGCCCGTTGTACCTGAGGGTGGCGCGGGCTACCCCCCTCCCCCCCCCCCCCCCCCCCTCTTGTTATCTTCCTTAGCGTTTTTCTCAAGGAACAAACACAGCGCACACACACACTCTAAGAAAAAAAAAAGTCCTTCGACTCTTTTTGGAGAGTTCTGACTTGCCACGCATATGACTCTCTTTAAAGAGACACGTCAACTCCCTTTGGAGATAATTGTACTCTCTTGGGAGAGTCGTGTGACCCACAAGAGGGTTGACGTGACTATTTAAAGAGAGTTATATACGTGGCAAGTCAGGACTAGCCGAAAGTAGTCACACATACTCTTTTTTTTTCTTAGAGTGCACACACACACACACACACACACACACACACACACACACACACACACACACACACACACACACACACACACACACACACAACACACACACCATGTTTGTTTCTGCAGGGTTTGTTAAAGATACGCGACGTGCCGCCAAACTAAGGGCAACCCGCCTCGTATCATTTCACCGCGATTGTTTCCAGCAGTCCGATTCTCGACGGCTAGGTGGCAGCATTATCCATGCAGGAGGTCCGCACAAACATGGGCTCGCCTAACCTCCGGCATTGGCAACTGGCGAGCAACTCTTCTTTCCGACATTATTCGCGCGGCGACAACGAGGGTGATAAGAGAGAGAATAAAAAAAGAAAAGAAGAGAAGAAAAGCGAGAAGGCGGATGCTGCAAGGAATCGCGCCGCACCCATGCATTGGTGGTCGCGCAACAAGGTGATTGCATGCAGTATAAAGGAAGCCTCGACGCACGTGCTATAACTGTTGGCTCCTTGTTGCGACACCTCAGAAATAGCGTAGATCTTCCTCTATGTATACATACGTACATAACGCCCATCGAAGAGAGAGCCCCGTCCATGTTCTATTCTTGGCTCATTAGCGTCAGGAGCACGCACGTGGTTGCGTGGAGGCGACTGCACTTGGAATGCGTTACGGGTCGTCTATTGCCTATAAAAGAAAACGTGCGTGCGCGGAAAATGTGCGAATCGGTAGTTCCCCTTGTTTTGAAGATTCCTGCGTGTTGGAAATCGGTGGTATGTAGGAAACACTGGAGCACGTCATGTTCTAAGCCAACGTCGTCCTTCGCGTAAATCGTGACCTTTGGAAATAGGGCAAGTCATCAGGTTAACCCCAGAAAAAAATTTTCTCTCTCTCTCTCTCTTTCTATATATATATACGAAACGTCTAGACGTCAGAGAAGTGTTCATCAATAATGGATATTAGGAAATAGCGGAACGATATATATATATATATATATATATATATATTATATATATATATATATATATATATATATATATATATATATATATATATATATATATATATATATATATATCTGACGTCTACACGTTTCGTGTGTGTGCACCTTTATGAAGTGCGAACTTTCCTGTGGCGTCGGCATTTATGTTGTAGTACTCGGATAAGCTATATACGTGAATGTCCGTTCATGTGTCATCTTCGTAGTGTTTTGTGGTTATTGACAACTTCACGACGAAAACTATTATGCAAAATAATATAAGTAAGCGGAGCCACACATATATAGGCACCGACCTCTCCTTAAAGGGACACTAAAGAGCAAAACGATTTTTCTCGTATTAGTAAAGTAGTCTTCCACGATACCAAAAACACCACGCTTGCTGCGAGAAGACGCTTAATAAGCGAGAAAACGCGCAAAAAGAAAATGTGGGTGACGACGCCACCTTGAAGTTTCCGCACCATTCGCCGCGACGTCACACATTTTGACGGCGCCTTCTAGATCCTGCGTAGTTCCAAATCGGTAGAAATGAAGTACATTGTCCTCTGAGGGGTTCATAGACTTAACATACCAGGTTTGAGGAAATTTTGTTGAGCGAATGGCCCCAAAATACGACAAATACACTTTGAAATCCGTGACGTCACGCGCGGAGATTTCGGCGCGATATTTAAAAATGAAACTTTGAACTTGATCTTCTCGTCTATTAATAAACCTATGATGGTGAAATTAACGACATTAGAGTTCTCAGAGTACAGTTTACCAGTCTAAACCAATTCATTCTTTCTCTTTAGTGTCCCTTTAAACACATTTATTTAAAGAAAGTGAGTAGCAATTAACTTAAATCCTAGCCTCTTTTATTTTTTTTTTTTCAGGGTTAATTTCAAAACACTGTTCTTCGTGCGACAACGAGAGTGTGTGTACGCTTTGCCATTTGAAGGTGAATTTGAAAGGACGAATATTTATTTATTTTCTCTTTCATTCCGCAGCCTTTACGAAGAAGTCGCACGGTTTTAACAAATAAGTTTTACAAAGCGAGATATCAAAGAAAAAATAAAAACATAACCGCGCGCGAACCCTTTTAGTTCACGAGGAGCTTCTCATTTCGAGGACGAAACAAGGTCCAATGAATGAATAAAATAACATTAACACATTCTTGCTTCTAAAATAAAGCATATGACCGCTTTAAAGAGAAACCGCAGCAGTCCCAATTGCGAAAATAAGTGGAACTATCTGTGGAAAAAAAAAAAAAGGTTATCCATAAGCGTGACGCTTCGGTGACTTAGTCTGCATATTTGCTTCGATAATTGGCACCTATGTGTTGTGCCATGTGTCTAGGTTAATTTGCCTCAACAAATTTGATTGTCAAGTACGCGAATGCCCTCGTTATTTCTGACATTTCCTCCTTAAACGAATCATTCATGTCATTCAGTTGTTTCTCAAGCGAATGTCCAGTAAAAAAGCAACAAAAATCGATATGAAAGGCAACGGTATTTATACAACGATTTCGTAAGAGTTATATTTATCGTATGGAATACTTAAGAGACCTCGTAAGCGCTATATTGAACCCCGAATGTGTACGTTTGTAGTCACTATGTTCGCAATAAAGTCTGGAATCGATTCTCTCTGTGCTTACGCAGGTTCACCGTGCATATGGGTATACTGACACCCCCCCCCCCCCTCTCCACTCTCAGACCTATTTTACAGGAAGTGACTTTTTTTTTTCAAACGTTCTGACAACATCCTGTTTTGTACGTTCGCTCGTTGTATCTATGCGAACGCTCGCTGGCAGTGGATTCAGTTCAGTAACGATACTGAATTCACTGACGTTAGTTAAAGCGGTATCCAAAGGCGAAAAAAAAAAAAAGAGTCAGAACGAGCAGGAGACTTCGACTTGCCTTCTATTTTTGTTTTTCTTGTACGACAGTGCCTGTCACGCACACGAAACGCATGCATATGTAAGACAAGTTCTCTACAGGGGCAACGTGGCGATGCCGAGAACAATGATCCGCAATGCCGGCAAGGGAAAAAAAAAAAATACAGCAGCATAGCTTTCTTCTTTTTGCCTCTATTCTTCTAACAGTCGCTTGTAGTTTTTTTTTTTTTTTAATGTTTCGAGCGGCCGGAACCAATAACAGAAAGAAAGAGGTAACAAAGGGGAACCTGCTTTACGAGAACACAAAACGAAGTGAATCTGGATTTTGTTTTGTGTTTTTTTTTCCACAAAGGCCATCTCCGTGCACGCAAGCATCCCTAGCTACTTTCTCATTTTGATCAAATTCTCTATGTTATACTTTCGTACTGTCTAAAATGTTTTTCTTCCAGGTTTCGTAAAAGACAAACACTGACGTGTCAGAAGCGCGCGCGAATGTCGACAAAAAAGAACAATTGAAGATTTCACCACGCTGTGCGTAGAGAAGCCGTATACACATGCCGCCAGTTAAGCAACCACATCGGCTGACGCATCGTCCTTTTCCCGACGCACTTATAGAACTAGGTATTTTTCATCAGTGTGTGTGCAGATCGTCGCGCGGCAGCAGCTTTCGCGTCGCACCTGACGTAATTTTGTTTTCATTCACGATTTTTTTCTGTCTCGTTCGTCTGTCTTTCTGCCGTTTTCTTTCTCTCGGTCGCCACCGGAATATGGCGAATCGTGCAGAGTTAAAGGAATAGAATAGCGTTAAGTCGCATAAATGGCAACTCGGCAAAAGGACGAAAGGTCAACCTTATCGTAGGGCCGTCCTCTCCTTATTCATCTCTCGGCCGGCCAGCCAACGTTTGTTTTGCGGATAACGCGGCGAGCGCTGAAATCGAGAGCTGTAGGACAAGACGGAAGCGCTGCCCTCTCCCTGCAGTTGCCAAGGTCTTATACCACGGCAGCGCCTCCTCTATTTTTCGCTGACCACGGTTACCGCTGTGTTGGACACGTGGTTCTCCTATGGATTTGAAGCGGTCGCGTCTGCCGGACTCGGTCGGTGTGGGACCGTCGCAGGACTGCCGGTGGATGCCCGCCGAATTTTGCGTAAAACCTCGTCTATTGTAACAACAAAAAACAGACATCGAAGGACAATAACGGATGTCTGAAGCGAGGGAAATGTCGCTGAATGAAGATTGCCTCGCTGGAATTAACGTTTCGGCCACTGAGCGAAGTCATGTTGGCTCCAGCGACGCTTATCCGCGTTCAATGACTTTTCGTGACATCGTGTATTCTAAGGCATAATTGGCTGCGCAGTGCACAGAGAAAGCTGGTACTTAACGCGTCGTGAGGCGAACCAATCGAATGGCAACAGCGATGAATTGCGACAGGAATCGACAGCTAAGGCGAAAAAATTACCTTGCGGCCAATGGAAGTGTTGTCACATGTGACCAGAGACCGAAAGCCTCGGATAGGCTTTTTTAACTTCAGGTATGTCAAACGTATAAAAAGACCGGTCACGGCAACGACAAATGGGTGTAGAAACAGCGAAGGTGTTACGCGATTTCGCGGAGTTCCGGAAGAACTGAGCGAGGAGGAGCAAAAACTCACCGGTTGTCGAGAGTCCGTGCGTTGCAGGAAAGCTGCGCTCGCAGGGAGAGAAGAGAGGTGTGAGGTGGTGTGATTGACGGGACCGAGCGCTTGTCTCCGGAGTCAACGACGGCCGGGCATGCGCTGGTGACAATCCTCCCGCCCGAATCCCATGGGCGGTGGTGACAAAAAAGCCGGTCGGAGACGAAGACACCCAAGGTACGCGGCGAGAGGCCCCAGCTGAAAACTCTTTCTCTTCTCCCGCACTTCTCCACGGAAGGATCACGAAGACGGAGGCAAATTTGGATTGGCAGTCGAAGGCCCCGACTCACAATTCGCAGATATCAACTTCTCGCGACACTGTCAAAAAGATGGTTTGTAAAGAGAAAAGCGTGTTAGTTGTTATTGTTGTACACGACTGGCGTCGTCTTCTTCTTCGAAGGAGGACGGTGTGTTGTTTGGGATCCGGCGGTGCGTGCTTATCTCGGCAATCCCGGAGACGGCAAGTCAGAAATGCGTGGAAGGGCACGCTTTGCTCGCTGCTGGCGACGAAAAAAAGAGCGCGAATCCACTCCAGCGCACTCGGTCAAATCCACGCACGAAGAGGGCGGAAGGCACTTCACAGGGAAACAACACTGACTCGCTCGTCGGGCTGCCCAGGAAAGTGATTGCTGCCGCTCGACTTCATTAAAGAACGGGAAAAAGAACAGTGTCACGGCTCGATTAAAACCACGCCACAAAAATCACCACCGACGGCTTCTCTTCTCTCGACGCCCTTCGTTGGCGCAGAAAAAAACTCTTTTCGAAGGCCGCCGCCGCCGGTGCAGGCTCGTTCACGCACCGCACAGTCGCGCGTCGTCTGCCAAGGCGCGCAGCCAAAGCCGGGAGAGGAGGAGCGGTGCGCATGCGCGCGCGATGACGTTGGAGCTCGGCGGGCGAATCGGATCCCGCGGCGCGGTACGGGTCAGGCGTGACGTAGCGCAGGTGAGCGAGAAAGGAGAAAAAAAGAAACGAGAAAGAGAGAAAGCGCCGCGCACGCGCCCGTTAGAAAATAAAGGAAGAAAACGGAGCCTCAATGGATAGCAGAGGGAGAAAACGAGCAACAAAAAAAGAAGGATCGCAGCAGTGAAAGAGGATGAGCGAGGGGAGAGAAAGAAAAGTACCGCTGTTCCGCTAAGCGGAGGGATACAGATGTTCCGCGCTCGAACGTAGCGCGCGGCGCGGCTGGCTAGCGCGGGAGCGATCGGATAATACGAAACAGAGACGGAGAGGAGGCCGTCGCTGACCGAGGCTTTCGTAGTGCCAATTGTTTTTTTGCTTCGCCGGTTGTTGTCGCGGCAGCTCCTGGCTGGCGGCCAGGTATTTTATCTAGCCCAGAATGAAATCGAAAGCTGGAAATAACCGTAAACAGAAAAAAAAAGGAATACAAGGGTTGGAGACGGAGATGCCAGGAAATTGCGCTTTGCTCGGGCCGCGCGAGTGCTCATTTGCATCAGTCGCTGCTTTCTTAACGACGCGTGTGCAGTGAGATAAACAGAGAAGATGCCGTAGTATGCGACGCACTTGATAGCATTGATAGATCCTCTTTCAAGAGCGCCTGGAGGGATCTGGTTAGAAAAGTGGTGTGACAGATTTCGCCACATGAAGCCAGTACGAAAACAAAATTATGAAACAAGAGAAGTGCCTCTAGAAGGTTAAAAAGGGGAGTGGGGGGTGGAGGGGGTTACCCTGTCGAAGAATATCATATTACACATATCCAATAATGTTGCCTGATTATACGAGAACACATATGATTCAGAAGCGTTGATACGAAATTATTGGATATGATGCATATGTGTCATATGAGATTTTTCGATAGGGGAGGCTCAAGTCGTAATGTTTTTCTGTTAGAATAACGTGCCTATTTACATATGGGGTTGCGAAACTCCTAAACCAACTACAACTAAAGAAAATGAATAAACTGTGGGGATATAGGGCAAGAGATACCACGGATGTCTCAACTTAATTCAGTTATAATTGGTAAGTTTGATCACTGAACGTCGCTCTTTGACCTACAGTTTTTTAAAAGGCTATAGTTGGAAAGTGACGCTGGCCAACAAAAAAAAAAAAAGAGAGATAAAAGTTGAGGCTTTTGGAATCGCCGACCGCATAGTTTCTTTCTCAAGATGAGATCTTCTGTAGCCTCAGAACTGACGTTGCAATTGTCTCCAAATGACATTCCGCACTTATAGAGAAGCCATGCTGCCTGTAGGGTGTCAGGATCGCCTTGGTGGGGGCAATATTTACATCAACAACGAGCCACAGGTTTATTGCGATATGTTCAAGGAAGATAGGTGAGGAGGGGGTTGGGGGGTAGGGGGTGAGGGTCAAAGAGACGACGTTTCGTCAAATGACTTCCCACAGATATTTTCCAACGCCACTGAGTATAACGGCTATCTTAAAGAAAAGATAAAATAAAACGTACGACCATACACCAGCGCACAACACCGCCATTCAGCCCAGAATTCCACATTCAGCACAAAGGTTTATATATTCGTATACAGTAAGCGTCAAAAAAATTTCATGTGTACTGCTGGTTTGATGTTGTTGGAGTTTTGCAGCAAGCTTACATTTTATGATCCGAGTAGTTCAATGTGACACTTAGCATTGTTACTAAGGAAGGAAAACGGGAGAGAGGAAAGACAGGGATGTTAACCAGTTTGGCATAACCGGTATGCTACCCTGTACAGGGGGAAGGGATGGGGGAGATTGAAAGAAGAGCGCAGCTTCACAGCGCAGAGCGGCAGTCTTGTGCGATATATGCGGCATCATTAAGAGTCTACAGCCGCTCGTGTAAGTCTGTTGTCCTTAGGAATTTGAGCAATGCCTTAGTTGCTTGAATTCTTGATGACTTTTCAGGATGGCATTGGAGAATTGTTTCTAGTGTCATCGTTCTGCTGTGAAGACGAGCGAGAGCGAATAAGAGGGATCGTCTCTGCGCAGAACGAGGACAGTCGCAGAAGATATGCTGCAAGGTCTCCTCGGTGCCGCAGGCGTCGCAAAGAGCGTTGTCGGCCATCCCTATTCGAAACGAATATGACTTCGTGAAAGCCACTCTTAGCCATAAGCGGCATAGCAGAGTGGCCTCTCTTCGGCGGAGTCCAGATTTTATTTGAAGTCGCCACAACTCGCTTAGGTGGTGTTGCCGATAGTTTTGGCTTCTTGAGGTATTCAGTGTTGAGTGCGAAATATTCTTTGCGATCCTTTGAAGCATGGCACCAGCATCAGACCTTGAAAGGGGTATAGCCTCTTCCTTGTCGCCTTGCAAAGCTGACCGAGCAGCATTGTGTGCCCTAAGCACCATTAGACACCTTGCTCGCGCCCCTGCCCACCACCTAGCCTCGCCTCCAGAAGACCGGCCCGGTGCCTCCTTTTGCAAGAGGATTTCGGCTTTCCGAGAGTGCCTTCCAACAGACTACATACCTCCTGAAAGAATCCTAACACCCCTTGGTGCCTTGATCAGCCTAAACTTCGTTTGACAGTGCCAGGGATTCGGAAGAAGGAGGAGCTCTCGTCGCCAGCTTTAAAGCAGCTCTCTCTGCTGATTCTACACGAGGAATACGCAGATCACGTTAAACTTTGCACGGATGGTTCTACAACTGTTAGGCGATCTGCAGGGGCTGTTATCTTCCCTGCAAACGCCGAAATCTATAATGTTAGAGCGTCTCTAGGACTACGTCGACTGCTGTCGAGCTTGAGGCACTCCGCAGTGCACTTCGAAGAGTTGAACTAGAGTCACCACCAATATGGGGCATATTTACACACTCCAAGTCAGCCCTGTAGTGTCTGTTATCAGCTTTACGTCGTGGTACACAAGACCAACTATATGAGAAATAAGAAAAACCTATCAGCAATTAAAAGACAAAGGGCATGACATAACTTTTCAATGGCCACCAGGCTACTATGACATCGACGGCAACGAACGTGCCGATAATTCTGCAAGGAATGCTAATGAAAATGGCGTGCAAGAAGCCATTCCATTATCACGAACTGATGCAACGTCAAAGATTCGCTCTCTCGCATGTGATCTAACGCATTCAATGCGGAATACCTCCGGTTTTCTGCATACCCGCCTTCACCGTCCGGATCTGTCGCTTTAAATTCCATCCGTACTATCCCGATCCGAAACAACAGTCCTCTACCGCCTGTGGCTTGGAGTGTCTTTCACGAACAGCTTTGCTTACCGAATCGGAATGGCATACAGTGCTGCCAGTGCTCGCTGTGGCAGCGAGGAAACCATTGCGCACGTCCTGTGTCATTGTCCTCACTACAGCTCCCAGGGACATCTCTCAGAAACTCTAGCACACCTAGATGACCAGCCGTTTTATGAATAATCGATTTTGGAGTGCCGGAACGTTCGAGCTTCCAACCAGAAAGCTACGAAGGCACTGCTGAAGTTTCTGCGCTCAACCGACCTCGCTAAGCGGCTGTGACACTCCCGTGCTTGAGTGTGTGTGTGTGTGTGTGTGTGTGTGTGTGTGTGTGTGTGTGTGTGTGTGTGTGTGTGTGTGTGTGTGTGTGTGTGTGTGTGTTGTGTGTGTGTGTGTGTGTGTGTGTGTGTGTGTGTGTGTGTGTGTGTGTGTGTGTGTGTGTTTCTTATTTTTTACTTTTTTTCTTTCCTTACCTTTCTATCCCCCCTTAACCCTTCCCCAGTGCAGGGTAGCAAACCGAAAAACTTTCTTCTGGTTAACCTCCCTGCCTTTCACTTAACCTTTCACTCTCTATCTCTCTCTTTAGCATTGTTACCTGGCTTGTCAAAAAAAAAAGAAAGCCGAAGCAGCCTACGCCTACGTATAATTCTTGTCGCAAGATTGCCTTATTTAAAACATGGGTGCTATGTCCATGTGTTACTCGAAGCCTTGAATGATACTGCTGGAAGGCCACTGTAAGGCTGCTTTCTCGAATGCTGGTCTCGCGGCACCCAGGGGCAGGCGCAAGCTCCTCCTTGATTCTGGCAGGGATTGGCAGACATTTATCTCTTGTGTTAAATTCACAAAAGAAATCCGGCTACACTTCTGGTGTCATATGGAGACGCGGAATAAATTGACAAAAGAGTCATGCAGACAGTGACTTCGGCAACCTAATCCCTGAAGGTCCATTATTCTAAGAAGCAATGGTCCTTGAGTTCTCAGAGGTGCATCTTCGTGTCAAGCGACGAGCTGCACGAAGTTGCCACTTGACGTCGCCACCGGGTGACTTGAAGAACACGGTTTCATGAACAAAGAGGTCACTTCTATAGATGCCGACTACGGTTACTGCGTATGCTACCTTCAGGTAGCAGAACTGCGCGTGTATCCGGCTAGCAATCACATCTATGCGGCGAAGCCGCACTCTGCTTTCGCAGGCGACATGCGTATACACTGTCGCCGATCGACTTTCCTGGCGTGTCGCGCCGACCCGCGATGAACTTTACTGGCAATAACTAGTGTTAATCCAGTTCGGCGCCGGGAAATACAAACATTGGTTTGAGCATCAGCTTCTTCTCAATGCACGGTCTCCAGCGGCGTTTGGAAAGCAGACGCACGCCTCTGCCACCTGAAGGTAGCACATGCAGCAACTCTATAATGGCAACAATCCTGTTCCCACAGGCTTTTTTTCGTTTGCCTGACCCTTCGCTGACTAAGAGATGTCACCGATGTGAGCAACACAGCGTCTCCTCTCCCATTTCAATAAAGTTTGTTCCCCCCTCCCAGGTCGGGAAGAGGCTCTGTTAAGCTGCCGCCCCCTTTTGCTAGATAAGAGGTGTCGCAGAAGTTTATGAGCTATGTGTTCTCGGCCGATACACCTTTCTCCACGCATTAATGTCAATTGTCATATAATGCCCTCCTGACACTTGTCAGGAGGGCATAATGTGAGCAGCACCACAACCAGAGACGACGACGACACTTCATGCTCAAGAGCACTATATATAATTCGATCTCATAAAACGATAGGTCACCAACCAGAGGCGTCAGATATTTCATTGCATTTTCGTTCCATCCAAACATCCTTGTCGTTTAGCGGCAAGCGTACCAGATCTTTGAGGCAAAGCAATGCCTCCTCCGAGAACGCAAACGTTTAGGGCACCCCTTAACCTCGACACTCACAGACTCCACAACGACGCCGCTAACAATCGCTGTGCCATGTACCCCATCGAGTTACACCCGCGTAATCTCGCACACGAGCGGCACAGGGTGGCGTAAATACGAGTTGAACGCACGAAGCCGCGTTTGGTCAATGCTACGCAAAACGGCGCGAGCGCATCTGCTGGAGGCAGCCGACCGGCTTTGGTCGGTCGTCGACGGGCGGCACACAGCTGCACGTGCCAGGGGCGTAGCCAGGGGGGGGGGGGGGTTCGAACCCCCCGAAAATTTTCAGTTTTGCTTGCGTATGTATACACGCACACATACATACGCACGCACGAACATACATAAAGTATGGTTTAACCCCCCCGAAAAAAATATCTGGCTACGCCCCCGTCACCAACTAACATACTGGGATATTCGTGCACCGCACCCAACGCAAGCCCTTGACGATCGAAACCATACGGTGGGATGCAGTGGCGCTTTCCCGAGCGCTGACCCCTTGGCAGTGCAGCGGCAGCTATGCAGATAAGCCTGGCGGTGTCGGTGAGCGGGCCGGCTTGCCTCGCGCTTGCCGTCGCTATCTCTCTCATCGGTCAAGCCACTGCGTTGATGCCAGGGGAGCTCGGCTGCCTGTAATGAACGATGTCGTATAGCTCGCGAGGTGCATCGTCCAACACTCTCGCTTTCAACTACGTCGCGGGAGACTGCAGCGAGCAAACGTATGTTTGCACGGTATCATTGGCTGACAAAATTATTGGCTGATAAAAATGAGGCTAGATCGTTTCTCATTCGTGCGCACTCATACGTTATTTTGCTCTTTTCCATTGTCTGAGCAGCATACAGCAAATACGAGATCTGTAGTGTTAAAAAAATCCGATTGTATACGTATTGTATCTGCAACGTATGCTTGCACGTGTGTATGTATGTATGTATGTATGTATGTATGTATGTATGTATGTATGTATGTATGTATGTATGTATGTATGTATGTATGTATGTATGTATGTTATGTATGTATGTAGTAAGTACTACGTACGTAGTACGTACGTACGTACGTATGTATGTATGTATGTATGTCATGTATGTATGTACGTATGTATGTATGTACGTATGTACGTATGTACGTATGTATGTATGTATGTATGTATGTATGTATGTATGTATGTATGTATGTATGTATGTATGTATGTATGTATGTACGTACGTACGTACGTACGTATGTATGTATGTATGTATGTATGTCGTATGTATGTATGTATGTATGTATGTATGTATGTATGTATGTATGTATGTATGTATGTATGTACGTACGTACGTATGTATGTATGTATGTATGTATGTATGTATGTATGTATGCATACATACATACATATGTATGTATGTATGCATGCATGCATACATGGCTACAAATATATGGCTACAAATATATATATATATAATATATATATATATATATATATATATATATATATATATATATATAATATATATATATATATATATATATATTTGTAGCCATATTTTTTTCTTTAATGAGAAGCAATGCCAAATAAACCGTAAGGCTTCCCTTTAAGGGGAGTCGCGGATGTGGATACAATAGCGTTAAAATTAAATTTGACGTTTTCCTACAGCTACGAGCACGCTAGTGTATAATCTTGCAAATATGTGTGTTATAATAGCTGTTGTAAATATTGTTGTAACTATATTCAACATTCAGCTAAACATGTTAATATATATATATATATATATATATATATATATATATATATATATATATATATATATATATATATATAGGTCTTATGCCTTCGTAGTTCTATCGGTCGTTGTCATTCGCTGTCCTTTTCTGACACACATGTAAACAAGTCTATAACGCTTCATTCAGCCGATGCTCCGAGCAGCCCCTGCAAGCGGTCTCCTACGAAGACATCTATTAAAGGCATCGCCAAGCCCTGGCTATGTATGCATTTTCAAGGCAGCAGCTGCGCATATGACCTACGACTGCGCGTACGCTGTGACGCGACACTCCATTCCGATCGTCATCGATGACATTTTCCGTTCTTCCGTGTCTACGCTTTCGCATCTGACTCACCACGTGTAAGCGGAAATAACGCTTCATGCAAGGAGCAGCTGTTTCTCTTGCGTAGAGTTATTTACACTCATTGTTTCGTATATAGATATTGCTTGATGTATATTTATCGCCTCACTTATACATGTTGCTTCACTTAGAATTATTGCTTAATTTACACTTATTTCTTCACTTATACTTATTCCTTCATTTATACTTATTGCTTCGCTTATGCTTACTGCTTCATTTATACTTATAGCCTTGAAAAATATGTGAGAAAAGAGATAAGAGAGCACACGCAGCCGTGGCTGTCAAACGCCCGTCGTACTGCGCGCGAAACAATAGCATGCGAGCGGCGAGCATTTCTTGGAAAAAAGCGCCTATAGAATGTGCCATAAAGAGACGAAGGTCGCGGCACAAGACCTTTAGAGGTTATCCCTCCTCAGCGGTACGAGTTGATTTATTTCAGAGCTTAATGATGATGCATCAAGGTTCCCAAGCTTTGTTCGGTTGTGACCAGACCTTATCGGTTTCCCTGCTTACTCGGTATACCGTGCGACGGAGGTGAATCTGCGGCGACAAATTTACGATATGTGTCCGAATCCATGCCTCAGCCGCGGTTCTCTTTGATTAGGAAAGACAGATCTCGAAGGCTATCATTTCGCAAACTGCGAGTGCCGGAAGCGTTTCGGAAACCGGAAACGAATCAAAGACGTCATACTTTAGAGATCACCCACTCTTCAAACGTGCACGTTTCGGCAACGTGTCGGGGTCATCTCAGCGTCCGCCATTTGGGACGTACCCACGCGCCACCTATATTTAAAACGGTATCAGCTTCAATAAATGTATACATTCAGAATTGGTTTGACTTGTTCTTCACCGGAGATAACAAATCCGCATGTACTCAATGTATCAACTCTCAAGTTTATGAGCACGTTCGTTACTACCTGGCCGGGCTGCAATACGCAAGATATAGATAGATAGCATATTACCTGTGCATATTTCTTTATTTACTCATTCATTCATTTATTTTTTTAGTACTTCAAAAGTTGTGGCGGGGTCCACATTTTAGTGAAGTGTGGACTCTATGGCAGCAATGAAGTAATGTGGATGGCGATATAGCACGTAACGTTAACTGATAGGCCATTCCAGATCTGCGAAACCTTTTGAGAGAGAGAGAGAAATAAAGAGAGACGTTATAGCCGCTCATCGATCACAGTAGCCTGCATGACAACTGCGGAATCACGACGGCTACGAAAGGACGAGTAGCTGTAGAAAGCTACTTGCGCGCCTTAAAAACATCAACACACACACACACACACACACACACACACACACACACACACACACACACACACACACACACACACACACACACACACACACCACACACACACACACACACACAACACACACACACACACACACACACACACACCACACACACACACACACACACACACACACACACACACACTTTTACATTTGCGTTTGTCAGGAAGATGTTAGGTCACGTGGCGTGTATACGGACGGGCAGAAGCGAATGATGAGGAAAGAAGAACCAAGTCGGTGCTCCAGCAAGAGTCATATACAGATGCAAGTCTGAACTGTCGTGAGAAGTGCCGCAACGAAGACAGTTGGACGTGCGACAATGAGAGATGCGTCGTCCGCTCCCCTCTCTCCAAAGAGACGCCAGTGAAAGCATCCGACCTAGCGGACGGCATTCGCACCCGACGACGAGAGCACGGAAGAGGGGGCTCGCACGTATACTATAGAGATACATCGCAGGGGCTCCCCGACAATGCACTGCGGTCCGGTGGCGGCGGCGGGCTCCGACGTGGCGACGCGGCGTGTCCATCGGCCCCGTGAGGACGAGACGAGTCCGAATATAGGTCGTGCGAAGGAACCAGCTCATCAACGCGCGGAACGTCATGCGCGATCACCGAGGCGGCAAACGCTGCGCCGACAAGGGCACGCACGCACACCTATAGCCGCATCTCAGGAGCGGTGCATACAGAGGCGAGAGAGAGAGAGAGAGAGAGAACGCCAAGAGCAGCGGAGTCGCGCAGAACAACAGCCAGCGGTGGGCGACAATGGCCGCGAGGATAAAGCGAGCCAATTAAGGGTTACTCGCGGCCGCTGTGTGTATACGTGCGTGTGAGTAGGTGTACGCGCACGCCACGACGACGAGAGAGGAGAAAGGATTTTGGAAGTGATTATGGCCGGCGGCGCAGGAGCGAACAGCGCTAAGAGCCAACCAAGGGATGATGGAGAACGCGACTAGGTTACGGTTACAACAAGCTAGCGTACGCAGCCCCAGAACAGCGTCAGTATGACGGTGGAGAGAAGGACGGCACAGCGGATGGTTTGCTGTGCCATTGGCGTTCTCTTTTATGCAGGCAGTGAGTGCCGTAGTAGGGTTGTGCCGCTGCGAGTGTGCGTGCGTGGAAGTGCGCGCGCTTCAAGTGCGTTGAGCTTGAAAACAGTGGCATGCCGCGGCCGATGGGAGGCTCTTCCCAGGTACCTCTCCCTCTCTTTCTCTCCCACAACTATAGGGCTGTTTTCTTTTGTGTCCTGCATGGCTGGGTCTCTTTTGTGCGCGCGCGAATCCAAAATACGGAAGCCACTGCCGGCGGCGGCGTGGCGGTTGCAAAGTGGGTCGCAGTGCCCGCCGGGCAGACGCACCAACAGCGCGAAATGAAACCGAACAAGTCTGCATGGCGATGTGGAGAGGAGGAAGAGGTAGAACAAAAGGACG
The DNA here is from genome assembly GCF_013339695.2 of Rhipicephalus sanguineus. NCBI lineage: Eukaryota > Metazoa > Arthropoda > Arachnida > Ixodida > Ixodidae > Rhipicephalus > Rhipicephalus sanguineus. The sequence continues at coordinate 148,304,310 of NC_051178.1, read as the reverse complement.
ATGACGGAAGGCAAGAGGAAGAAAGCTTGAATGAGACTAACGAGGAATAAGTAAATGAAAGGACGAAGTGGGGGAGGAGAAACCGCTGTGCAGAGAGGAACGAATTTCATGCGAGAATAGGAAAAGAAAAGAACGAGAAGAGAGAGGGACGAAAGAAAGAAAGAAATAGAGGACGCGGCGACGTGCAACGAAGGATGCGTTCTCGGATCATTAAACTTCGTCCACTTCATCTCATTTGAGCGCTCAAGCGGGGCACGCCCCTCTTCTTTTTGAGCCTTGCCTTTTCGAAATGGCACGGAAACGATGCCCATAAAGAAGAAAGAAAGTGTAGGATTTCAGAAACATAAGATGACTGTAGTCTGAGAGCGGCTTCAACGCCGAACGTCTGTTTTCAAACAACGGAATTTTCTTTTCGTTAGCGTTTATTCTCTTCCTTACGAAAAAAAAAATAAAGGAGATAGAGAGAGACAGAGAGAGAGAGAGAGAGAGAGAGAGAGATCACCTTTAGGATTATTGGGAGGATAAGACCTTCAGAGCGAGATAAGAGGTGAGTTGTACGATCGTTTGAATCTGTCATCGAGGAACACACCATGGCCTTGAGCGGGAATACATGCATGCATGGCTATAGGTCCTATATGTATAAGCAACGAGAGCTTCATTCAGCATCACTTAGTAAATGATATATATGTTGTTTTGCATCGCATCGTCTTCAGATCTTGTATGCCCACCACTCCAACCCCCGCCCCTTCGCAATAAAGCGGTATCGTGTCTATTGTGATGCAAGAGTTAGCTGCTTTCAATTATTAGTTTAGCCAATGGCAGCAGAGATGTAGTTAAGGGTACCGATAGTGGATGAAGCCGACCTATAGCTCAGACCAGCGGTTCTCAGCCATGGACGTTTCGGGGACCCCTTGTGGACCGGCGGAAGTGATGAGGGACCCCCCTTGCAGTGATAGCAAATGGAGGGGGGGGGGGGTCATAAATTATCGTGACATGCAGCGTGAAATATGTGCCCTCTGTTACTCCCTGGCAAAGAACGATCAAACTAAAGTACAACGCCAATTCGATCTCAACAACTTGTCAATAAGTTGTGTTGTCTGCAGCCACATTCAACCCGTTTCTAGCTATGTTTGCTCTTGAAGTATGCAAGCCCGGAAAAAGCATGGCCGTGTGCTTATGTCGGAGAAAACTGCAACAGAAGCTTTTACAGCCATCTCATGGGGAAGGGGAAACGTAAGTCAGGTCCGCCGCAATGCAAGTGTTATGCGGTGAAGCATACCAAAAATCAGAAGGGGCCGCTGTCACGGGAGACAGTGTGCCTCCAAAAGGCGTTTTTTTTTTTCGCTCTTTTTTTTTCTTTCGAGGACGGGTTTCGCGGACCCCCAGAAATGGCATCGCGGTCCCCCATTTGAGAACCGTTGGCTTAGACAGAAGGTGTTGTATATGCCTTACCAAAGATCTTAGACAACAGGCTGACGCGAAATGGGTGCTGATAATTTACGAGGATGACGGTAACTATAGTCGGATACAACTTAAGGAGTCCGCAGAGGCTCCACCCAGACGGCCGAAGCGGGGCAGCCGGTCGCCTTCGCGACTGAAGAAACAGTCCCGCTCGTCCATTCAGCAATGTTCTCCGAAGGCGGGCTCACCGCCAGTCCGGCTCATGACGTCAGTCCGGAGTGCGCCGCGGCGTGCGTGGCTTCACTTGCAAAAGTCTATAACGAAAAAGTCTATAACGCACACAAGCCATGTGTGGCTTGTGTGCATCCGCCTATGAGAAGGAAATGCCACGGGCTTCTAAAGTTGTATTCGACTATAGTTTCCAAAGCCGGAAAAACGACTGTTTTCACTGCCTTTGTCACGAAACTCTCTTTATGTCAAACAGGACGAGGGAAAAAAAAATACCGCACTGACCGCTTCTTCGAGTCCTGATGGGACATTGAGACCAGATCATTCGTTCACGCTGCTCAGCATTAAAAAGTAGTAACATGAAGGACGAACAGCTGCACGTTACTATTACACACCTGATCTCGCATTCGTTTAATATAAAGGTTCTTCGAGGCCGTCCACTCCAAGCAATATGACGACGTTCAGGGCTCCTAAACGAGGCCCCCCTCTCTTTCGCCTTGTTTAATTGTTGCCGCTATGTTTCAGCGCTAAGGTTCCACAAGGTGCACGTATTGAAGGGGTCAAAGTTGTTCATTGTAATCAGCGGAATTTATCTTAATATTTTGCAGCGAAGCTGTATATCAATAGACCATTCACAACTCTGCGAACCTTCTCAACAATTCAACAGTTACCTATACTCAACAGAATAAATAAATAAATAAATAAATAAATAAATAAATAAATAAATAAATAAATAAATAAATAAATTCGGCAGATCCCACGCGAAGCAGTCGGCGAGTACTTCTATGCTATACTTTGTGGCTTTGAGCCAAGCGTTTCGAGGTGGATCGACGTGTTTTTGTAAGTGTAGTAGATGTGTGCACATCGCGGGCTTGCAAGGCACGTCGACAACACTGGCGTTTAAAGGGTAACTTTATGGTGCGACGTTACGCCAGCCCTCACGTTAGAGTACACATGTCTGTTTTATTGGACAGTCGTTCAGAGACAGTCACTGGCGTCCGTTCTAGCGCGCCTTGACAGTGGACAAATGTCTGTTGAAACAGTTCTTGCATGCCGTCAACAGAAGACATCACAGCTGAAGGCGACGAAGGCACTGCTGAGGTTTTTAAGAGAGGCGAACTTGGACAAGCGGCTGTGACAGAAATGTCGCGTACCACGCAAGAGTGACCGACTGATTCTGTGTGTGCAGTGTCATGCGCTATCTTTCTATCTTTCTCTCTCTCTTTCCTCTCCATCTTTAATTTTCCCCACCCTGTCCCCATGTGTAGGGTAGCAAAACGGTTGTCCTATACTGGTTAACCTCCCTGCCTTTCCTTCTCTATCATTTCTTCTCTCTCTTCTTCTGTATTATCGAAACTAAGTGCACTTTATGGTGCAATCATGTAAATACCATATGTAACTTTCTTTTAATGTATTCCTCAGAGGCCGAGAAATGCTTCAATATAGCTTGCTGAATTATAGGAATGCAAATGAGTTCATTAGAGTTTATTAGAGTGCTATAAGGGGACCCAACACTGGAACCACAGACGTTAATCTGATATGACGCCTGTATCGTAGGAGTACATATGTAGTTCTTGTTGCTTTCTTGAAAAATTAGATAGCCAGCTCCACAACGACAATTGACGTTGCACTGACATTACGCCTGCAGAGACTGTTTTTCCAAACCAGTTTATACACGTGGCATGGCTCTGTGGTAGGATACCTGATTACCACGCAGAATGCTTGGGTTCGATTCCTGCTGGGATCCTGATTCTTATTCTTTCCATTTGTCTGGCCAACGCTACCGATGTAGGTTTTTCTTAACGGTCTCGCATATAAATCACCAATGTCTGTTCTTGCCGTTCCTGGGTAGATATAAACTGTCAATCACCTGTGGCGCATACCCGTACACCGCGAACTGTGGTAAACTGCTTTGTGCCACACGTATCTGGAGCTAAGGGTTTGACGACGCACGCGACAGGATTTTCACGTTATTCATGTCAGGACCCGACAGTCATATTTGTCAAATCCTCTTACCCTTCCATGTCAAGTTTGGTCTACACTTCGTTAAAGAGGCGATCATGAGAGCACCCAGACGTAGGCGGCTAGATAGATAGATAGATAGATAGATAGATAGAAACGCTGAAAGTTCCAAATGTTCGCTGAGAAAAGAAATGCTTCGCATTTAATAAATAACCTGGGTGCTGCACTTCTGGCCCAAGCAAATCGAGGTGGAAGCGCTTTAAAAGAGCATACGCCAAATAAAAAAAAAAAAATGTACCTTTCTGTACGGTTCATCAAAGATGTTTCCCCTCTGTGCCGTGTGTCACGCAGCTTCTCCGGTCATCCACTTTGACAAAGTGGTTAATTTTTCTGGCTGCGGCGATGGTATTGATGTTGTTCTGCTAACGCGTATTGGCCGTATAGACAGGCAAAGAGGTTCGACTTGTCATGCGATCGAAAAGACTGGTTCGAAATTTTTCTGGAATATGCTTACTCCCTCGCTGTAAGTCGACCGGAAGAGATGGAATTCAGAAAAACTTTCCCGTTTGTTTTTTCATCTTCTTCTTTGCGTTGCTACGCATTGCACAGAACTACCGAGGCAAGAGTTGAAGGCATCGCCTCCTCCTCGATGCCTCTGAGCACACGTGCCCCACGTCACAGCTTTAGCGGCGCTGCCAGCTCGCGTGATTGCGTGACCGAGCCGCCACGGCGGAGGGCGCCATCTGGTGGCTAGCGCGTGAGAAAAATCGCGCCGGCCCGAGCTCCAACGTACCGCGCGCGGCCGGCCATCTTCAGTCACGCCACCAACTCAGTCGAACGTTAATTAACGCTGGCAACCCTCGAGAGATAAAGGATGGAGCACCGCGCGAGAAAGTCCGCCACCGTGTTTAGCGAGCAAGGCGGACGAGGGTAAAGCCCAGCAACCTAGCTCGTAGTGTGGCACTCGATTCGAATTATAGACAGTCCAGATACATGCAACGCTGCAAATATGTCGAGCGTATCCATGGCCGCGTAGTAAGCCTTAATTTATAAACACTTGTGTGAAAAAAAAAATAAAGTAAAATAATCATCGGTGCCTGAATTGCGACCTGCACAGTGGGGAAGGAGTGAAAACAGGAGTACAGACACCATAACAAAAGCCAATTCAGGCTACATACGTTTTTGTAGATCTGTTGTAATTGCAACAATGTAGGAAAAAAAAAATGAATTGGGAGGGAGACTAGTCCTTCCCTTTCTTTCTTTTTTTTTCGCTAAGTGACGTTCATTTTATGGTGCGTCAGTACAGTACGAACCGGTTACCCCAACAACGAGATATACTCAACAGAGCATTTGTAGCTTTCAGCTACGATGACTTATGGGGACAATATTTCGAAAATGATTTCCTGTGATGTTGGTATTCCGTCAAAAGGAGCTATGGTGTGGCTGCCTGAGGTTGTCTCTTTACATTTCAGCGAGAACAGCCACAGAGGGCACTGTGTTGAAGTATCTGCTCGCGACCACGGTCATCGCATAAACAGTTGTTTAGATAGATAGATAGATAGATAGATAGATAGATAGATAGATAGATAGATAGATAGATAGATAGATAGATAGATAGATAGATAGATAGATAGATCAAATAGGCGCAGCCTCTGCGACATGCTATATCGTATTCCTATCGATCTGCGGCCCATGTCCTATATATTAATGCTATGCCCTTCCTCGTTAGCGTGCAGTTTGCTGGCTTCATATTACCAAGACGATTCTATTCCATTAGTGATTAATAATGAAATTGTCTATATGAACATTATAATATTCAATTCTATTAATAATTTCACCATCGCTTATCCACTTGTCAATCGATGAGCCCACTGGCGAAAGCTACCTCCCGATATCTCGACACGGCCTGTGACACGCTAGCAGCATAGCCAGCCGCATCGATTATACAAAATATAAATTATTCGCGCAGTGTTTTAACAACAGTGACGCTATTACATTTGACGTTCGGTATGCAATTGTATCAATACCAGGAAAAGGAAATCAGTCAAGAACATGGCTCCGTGGAATGCTTCGCGGTCAAAGAAGACATTTAAGGTGAAATGGAAATGGATACTGGCGAGACAAAGCATAAAGCAAGAATAGAAGCAACGCACGCAGGTTTAACACTTTGGGGAGACCGGGACAGACATTATGCTGTTAATGCTAAGCGTCACGGGAAATAAAATTACCATAATTTTGAACAATTGGGATCGTACTGATGATTCTGGCAAATAATATATATATATATATATATATATATATATATATATATATATATATATATATATATAATCTATATATATATATATAATAGATATAATATATATATAATATATATAGATATATATATATATATATATATATATTATATATATATATATATATATTGCGTTGGGGGGTTCGTCATTACAGTGCAAGCATAATAAAAATAAAGGATGCGAGTGAACAAGTGAACAAGGAAACAACGCAGCATATTTCAAAATGAACAAAACGAAAAACTTTGATGACAAGACGACGTCACAGCGCTACTGCCAGAAATGTACCTCAATCGCTTATTGAACCGTATTCAAATTGTTATCATAGGCGATATAATGACGAACATCATTCCACATGCGGATGGTTTGCAGAAATACGGATATGTTATAACAGCGTGCGTGTTAGCAAGGATGCGCGTGAAGGACGAGGTGATTATGTAGCCTGTGTGACGTGTCAAGAGGCCGTCGAAAGTGTTACGAGGATATTTTATCGCTGCAGACCTATAGTTGCGAAACAGGCATACAGTAGAGACACTCAAGTGCGGCAAGTGGACAATGGCTGAAGGGGATGATGCAGTTAAATAAAGAATAAACAAAGAATAAAGAGAAAGGAGGCTGAGTCGCACTAAAATGATTTGCGCAGGTCCGGGAGAAATGTAACGCGCGGTTCTATTCTGGCCTGCTTCAAGCATGTTGATTTGATAATGAGCGGAAGGGGAGCAAAGAGAATGAGGTGTATTCAGGCGCTCTCCCTCTTTATATATATATATATATATTATATATAGTATATATATATATATATATATATATATCTAATATATATATATATTATATATTCTATATATATATATATATAATGTGTGTGTGTGTGTGTGTGTGTGTGTGTTGTGTGTGTGTAACACCACGCCACACCAAACAGAACTACCTAGCTATGGCTCGCCTCTTTTCTTTTTCATAGTAATTTCTTTCCTGGCTCCGTACCGCTGTCCTTCCAACTGCACCAGCCAGTGGTCGGTCAGTGGCAATCTGCGCGTAGAAGAAGGCCCATGCAGGCTCTTCGCCAC
>NC_051178.1:148265830-148297261 GCF_013339695.2 Rhipicephalus sanguineus | reverse complement strand
CAAGAATTTAGAAAGCATATTTGTGTAAAGCATTGCCAGAATATATATATATATATTATATATATATATATTATATATATATATATATATATATATATATATATATATATCTGTGTGCGTGCGTGCGCGCGTGTGTGTGTGCGTGTGTGTGTGTGTGTGTGTTTCTCGCGCGCCGAAGTTTAGCAATCATTGACTATCATTTAAGAGCCTTCCGAATGGATACACCTTTAAAATATGACGAAGGCGCGAGTTTCATGCGCAGTGACGTGGGGGAAGCGTAAAGTTTTCGCTGTGCAGCTGCTATATATTATGTTCAGTGTCAACCTATTCCGAATGCATAACTGCAGCGCGATATACGATACGGCAACGCAGAAGGTTTGCATATACACATTCAAGAAATGCGATGTCTCAACGAGCAAATACACGAAGAAACCGTCGACGGTCGAAGTGTTGAGAAACCGCTGGAAAAGCTGAATGTGTTCGACTCATGCGGGTCAATTAACAGTTTAGCAGTTGCTTTTATTTTGCCTTTCACTTAGCCCGAAAAAAAAAAGCAGCATGTGTGTGTATGTCTTCATTCTCCCTGCCCCCACCCCACATACACAGACGGGTGCTTGTGTGTGCGCGCGTGCGTGTGCCATTTTGTAGGCGTTGACAGTTTGGAAATACGACTACATCGCGTCATCCACATCCTCTCTTATTTTTTCATTATAATTATTCCTTTTCTGCAAGTAATTCTTAGTTTTTAACCACCTTGCATTCCACAAACGCCACACGTATATACACACATTTGTGTATGGCTTTGTGCTTTTTCTCGCCGGATGTCGCCTCCGCGTTACCTACGATGTAGGGACGCGCGTTTATCTTAACGATATACAAGGCGGCCAGCACTGTATTCAGGTTGTGTCTTTTGTACGATGCGATGTTTCATGCGCAGCAACACGCATATTTTAATGCATTAAGCACGCTTTCGCTGTCGCGTGAATGTACGTATCGTTCCTTTGTTCTTTGTGTCATGATGGAGGAGCCTCTGGGATTCAGTGGTATTCGATATTACCTGGAGATTTAAGACGACGGACGCTGCTTTTATTTCGGTGAAGAATGTATACGAAAACGCATCGTCTATAAAACCTTGTCACTTTTGAGTATACTTTATATTAATTATTGGTGACGTTGGGGGTAGTCGGGTTTTCGGTAGGTCATACTTAGCGCTCCGTGTTTTTGCAGTTTATTTTTCTTGAAAGTCGGTGTTTATTTTTTTGGCGGAAATTCGGCGTTTATCAGGGTTTATTTCTCGTAAGTCCACAATTCTCCGAAATTCTGTGTTTAATTTTGCATTATAAGTAGTTGCAGTGTGTTCTTATTAATTTTATTTCCAATGAAAATGCGTTGGATTGTTGCTGATAATCTTGTTTCTCCACCCTTTCATTTTTTCTCGCTTCCTGTTTATTTACCCTGTTAATAAGTCTGTTGATGTGCACTGCTGTAAACTCGCCAAAGTGTACTTCTTTTTCTTTCTTTTTTTCGGGGGGGGGGGGGGCGTTAATTTTGGCCTCCCGTGGTTCTTCAACGTGCTGGTATCCATCAGGCACGCACCGAAATTCGGCCGCCATGGCCGGGAATCAAACCTATACGGACGTTGCAGACGCGGGATTCGAACCCGCGTCTTTGGGTCGAAAACGCCATGAATTTCGCAGCAGGTAAAGAGCAAAGGAAAACAAAAAAAGAAAAAGGAAGATGGAAGGGGTGGGGGTACTGGTGAATGCTTCTTGGATATTTGTGCTCCGAGCAAGGTCTAGAATATGCGCTGCGTGGAAAGATGCACGGCTTTCCCTTTTCTTTCGTTTTTCATTGTCATCTTTAATGCAAGGCGAGCTACATATGTCGGACTTTTCCAGAGGCGTTAGCCATTCGTTTGCGGCGTGCTGCACTTTGTGTTGACATGGACAAAGATATGGAAATGAGACCGATATGTTAAAGCTTCTGACGTAAGCAACGCAGCGTGCCTTCTAGTTTCCTTTTTTCTTCTTTTCACTTCTTTTTCTCAAATGCCTCACGCGTGAGGCAGCTGCCTTTTTTAAAACATAAAATGGCGCGTCGTATTTTGAACTCAAACCGAGATCTTTATATTGTGCCTAGGTTTCTTTCTTTCTCCTGTTTTTCGTTTTTTCCCGTATGTTCACCTTCTAGCGACGAGTGTCCGCCGATATAGAGGCTCAGGTCGCGGCTGCAGTGCAATCCAGTAGCGCCGTCGACGTTTTCTTTTTCCTCTTTTTTTTTTTTGCTATGCCGCACAGAACGCAAAATAACAGAGAAAATGGGGGAAAAAGACTTGTCACTTAAAAAAAGAGAAAATTGAGGGAAAGTAAGAATGCGAAACACATCTGCAGCAGCGGCAGAACGCGACAGCTGCCTGTGCTGTTTCCCCGAGAGGCTGCAGCATTGTCTCTCGCACTTTTTCCGCACAGCTTGCGCGTGTCCCCGAAAATAATTACGTCAGCGGGATCGCGGAGACTATGCATAGAAGAGAAGAGAAAAAAAAATACGTACAAGTAATAAGTACAGTGACGGTTGTACACGCAACGCTGCGCGAGTTAAGAGCGGCCGTGAGCTCGTCGTGGGAAGGATTTATAGACACGATGTAATAACACGAAATCTAAACATGCGACTCTTCATTGGTGGCGTTTACGTGTGTATACGTGTGCGTGTATGTGCACATATATGTGTACAGGCGCTCGCACGCCGGTGTGTAAATTCTGCGCAGATGAAGGGGTTTGTATACGTAGATGCTGATTTCGAAATATTTCAACGTCAAGCAAAATGCTTCGTATGACGCACAGACACAAGCAAACTGATTCGATGTAATCATTTCGGGCTGCGTAGTTTCTGTCGTAATAATGTCTGCACACAATTTTTACGCGAAGGTTCATGCGAGCCCCCCCCCCCCCCCCTCCCTATTTAGTCATGTACGGGACAGACTTTGCGCCCCCCCCCCCCCCTCCTCCCCTGCGCACGCCTATGGGTATCATCCTCAAGCTGTCACGATATGAGTCAATCTTTTTTTTTTTTTTTCAACGTGCATGGAACGCAGTGTTGTTTAAACTAACGCGAATTTTTCGTATCCTCAGGGAAAATGTGTGAACGACGGAGGAAGGGAGTAGAGTACACAAGGTGGCGCATGCGCGTGAGCGTTGTGTATGTTTGCTTCCGTCATGTGTTTGGCAGTTGACACGTGCCGAAAGGGGCAAGCTCTCACCCTTACTGCGGGTGCCGCCGGTGGGGGGAACAAAACAACGTTCCGTGGCGGCAAATGAAAATGAAAAGTGTGCGTCTACATTGGATAACTGCACTTTGGAAAGGAAGAGAAGCAAAACGAAACGAGAGATAGACGTTGCGAAAGGAAGGTCGACGTGCATGCACTCGGACAGGTGCACGCAGCATGCGTGCGGGTGAGGCCCACGGCTCTGTCTGGCCTAACGCGTAGCTCTCTACAAACACGGCGACGCGCCGTATAAAAACGGGAAAAAAACCGTTACGCGCATAACGTGCGCTTAACTGTGTACGAAGCTCGATGTGTTCCAGGAATAGGCTTCCCGTTTCGACAGAAAGCCGAGCGTATACGCATGGTACACGTTTGAAGCATTATACGAGAACGCCCCTATATAGCGCATCTGTTTACGGACTGTTTCACAGTTCAGCATAGTGTCCGAGTTCGACGCGTCTCCATTGAAAGCAAGTTGGACCGCCCTTCTCTCGGCTTCCATGCAATGAGCAGTATCATTTCAGCTTCGTTCCACGGGTGCTGTCGTACATTGGCTTGGCTTTAGTAAACACCGTGGCCCGATTAGAATCCACATGACGTATGTACATTAACACGCATTACGTGACCAGTAGTCATATACATAGTGCCCGTGGGAATGAATTTGATTTGAAAACATTATCTCGAAAGTGGAATCGGGGATGCGGTCTACAAGGAGGTTCAACTGTAAAGCCCGTGTTTCGCAATATTTATCCGCGAGCTCTTCGCAGTTAGGGCATTCCAATACGAGGAGCGCGAAATAGGTGTAATTTCGCGATGGACACTTGTGGCAAAGAAAACAGTTGGGTTGCAGCCGGAGTCGAGCGTTCCCGCGTTTGTAGTCCGTCAGTATTTAATGTTTAATACGCGTAATTTATATGCCGTAGGTGTATACGCTCGTCGGTGCTGCCAGGGTACAGGAGTCATGCATGTCTCTCTCTCTCTCTCGGGTTGGGCCCCTTCGGGTGGGTCATCGCACCGCGGTCGTTATCTAACGCGGTCCAGATGTGCTTCCGGCGGGAAAGACGAGCATTTCCGGTGTCGCCCCGGAGTCTACGCCCGTAGTCTCGCTCGCAGGTCGAAATCCTCGGCAGCGGAACTTTTTTTTTTTCAGTTTTTCGTCCCCGCGCACCAACACGCTCCTGTATTGCGTGTGTGCTGTCGCTGCAATGCTTTCTGTCTACGGAACCCTCAACCGAATTGGGAGCCCTCCGCGTCCCCCATGCATCAAGCCGAGGCTCCCTTCCGCGCCCGTTTCCTTCGCTGTGCCATCCTCTCTCGGCTGCCTTCTTCAAACGAGCGGTCCTTGCGGCATGCACGCAGTCCTGAGCATGTTACATACAATAACCGCTTATGCTACATACGATACCTGTAGTTTTCAGCTCTCACCTATAAGGGGGGGGGGCACCCCCCTGCCCAACGGGCTGTGTCACGTTGCCCCATCCCACCACACTATGCGCGCGCTTATGCTGTTACGTGTGGCGTCGTTGGCCGACGCGGACCCAGGGGGTAGCGTGGAGCTGAGTGGCGGGAGTCGTACCGCAGGCCCAGGGACGTCCAGAACAGCACGAAGCCGAGGCAGAGAGACCGGCGTTGAGGAAAACTTAACAGACGTTTATTTACATCATAGAGGACAGGATCGTCAGAACGACATCTAGTCCGATCGATCCGTGCCCAGCAGACGCTCTGCTGCTCCTTAAATACGCTTCATTTCCAAGATAGGGAAACTCCTTAACTGCAATTGTCCAATCACAAACGTGCATGCCTTTGAAGCTGCATGACTAGCAAACGTCCAATCACAAACGTGCATCCCTTTGTAGGGTCCGTCTCTTCGACACATAGGTCACCGCCCCCAGTATGGCACGCCAGGGACCACTGCACTCTCACTCTCCACGTCCGACCAGTTCGGAAGAAAGGGGGGCAATGTCACTTCGGGGAACTGAAAACTTTTGACGAACAAAGGCACCAGCTTCCACCAAAACACACTCGTTGCAAACACGCGTTCCACGGAGGAGACCCAGCTGAAGGACTTGATTGCGGTCATCCCTGCAACATACAGCCGGCATTCCTCGCATACTGGAGAAGCCCGCGCGTAGCTGCCACCTTTCAGCCGAAGCGCCCAGTTGAGGGAAAGACGGCAGGTGTAGGTGACAAATCCGTTCTCCGAAATGAGGGGGGGGGGGGGGGTCCAAGAAGCGGGAAGACTCGTTTGGGGACAGCTGGCCCAGGACCTTCACATCTGCTTTGTAACAATGCATAAAGCGCGAGACAGACGGTACGATTTTCCATGCGATGCGACGGCCGACGCGGAGGTGCGGCAGCCGGAATGGTGGCGGTCCGATGCGACGAAAGGTCACCATTCCGGCTGCCGCACCGCCGCGTCGGACGTCGCATCGGATGGAAAATCGTACCGTCTGTCTCGGCCTTAACTGCAACGTGAATGCAGCGCATCGATGAACGCTTCAATTCTTTTTCCGTCTCGAGTACGGAAAATAATGTATCCCCATGCCTCGAAGGGCACCACCGGTATCGACAGAAAAAGAAACGACAACGAACAAACACCATTCAATCATACTACGGAACGGTGGCCTTTCGGAACTCGCCCTGCGCTTGTTGCTGTGGATATGAATAATTTATACGCGGAGCAAATGGCAGGCCAGGCTTTTTCGTTTATTAGTTTCGCATGGGTCTGTATATCTATATATGACGTCGGCACATGACGACAACAAATTCGCAATATTCTCGAGTGTATACACACGCGATCAACTTTCTTTCATGGAGAAACGCCGCTTAATTCTCCTTTTCTCGCATTATCGTTGAGAAGCAACTTGTGCAAGACCAAGTTCCGCGCGCACTTTTCCCCCATCTCTCCCGACTCGCTTAGTAAAGGGCAAAATCGCTTGACGTACTCAGTTGTCCGTCATAACTCGTGTGTATGAGGTATACATTTTAAACACGCATTATCGCTCCAAGTCATTTAAGAAGCGTGTACATGTAACGAAAGAACAAGGGTGGTAAAAGGTACACACACACACACACACACACACACACACACACACACACACACACACACACACACACACACACACACACACACACACACACACACACACACACACACACACACACACACACGTCACGCAGATTAAATCATCTATCTATTTACAAGTGGCGTTCCTCGACAAGGCACAGCGGGCTGTCGAGGCCAGTGGAGCCCCGGACTCCTGACCCAACCCCCGGCTTCCCCCTTTCTTTTCAATAAACGTTTTTCAATTACATGAACAGCCGTTCGAGATATTGGGGACTGTGATTGTCATGAGCGCGCGTTCTCTTATTTACGAATCGGTATAGGGCGCATGTTTTTTATTATTCTTCTTTTTTTTTTCATGCGGAATACAAACAACGGTGCGCTCTTATCGACGCACCGTGATGCGGGCGCTCTGGTTCATCGTTAAGGCCTACGCCATAATCTACGGGAACACGAACAGCGTCGATAAGTATCGACCGGTGACAACGAATGCAAAAAGCAAAGGACGTCAACGTCGTGTATAGAGAATGCAAACCGCGATGTGTGTGCGCGCTCCCGAAACAATTTATTTTAGAAGCGCGTACGCCGTCCAGCGAAAGTATATGGCCTGAGCGGTCATATCAGCCCACGTAGTACGTATACCATACGCATGGGCAGCGGGCTTGATTGATCGTGTCGCATGCGGCACAGAGGCCACTTCGTATACACACAGACACGCACCGCTTTAGGCTGAACGATTCCAGTGGCTTATTGAGCAGTGCGTACGCACAGACGAGGAACGCAGAAATTAAAGATCGGCTGGCAATGCACGCAAGGGCAAAGATGTCGCATCTCCGAGCAGGGAGTACGGCAAAATTTCCGAAGGCACAGGCGCCTATATTCTACGTGAGTTTTTGTGCGTATGCGAGCGTGTGTGTGAGTATTTTTTTTTTTTTTTTGTGAATGAATGAGTCAATGAGAGCGTGCGTACTTGACGATCGTGTGTCGCGCGGAAGCGCACAGAAAGCTGTGCATGAAAAATTGAGAATGTTGCAACGCCGCGGCTATGCGTTGTAGCCTCTTTCCCTCTAGCGGTGCCGAGGAGGCGGACTTGAGCAATCCGTACTATATATCGAGACATATGTCGCGACAGTACAAAAAAGGAAAGTGTAAAAGAAAACTCGGTTTGCTATTTAATTCCGCTCTCTTCCTGAATAAAACGTATTCCCCAGGCTTCTCTTTCGCCACTGTCGTGACGCACGTACGAGACACAGCTTCACACGTGCTATTTCTTAAAAAAAAAAAAAAAACATCAATCGATGTGCTCATGCATCTTCGTCTCTCAAAAGCCTCCCGCGAAAGCCGTCGCGCTTCGTACACGCACTCATAACCTTTGCGTTGCTGCCCTGAGTAGTCTACAAAGGTCGTGTCATAAATTCCGAACAGCATCCAGTAACGTCGAGCACGTTTGGTGGAGCTGCCGCTGTGAGCTCAAGTGGTTGATGTGTCTATCGCTTCGGAAAGGCACGTGGTCCAGTTGTGAACGATGACGTGCGAGAATACACGCTGCTGCAGCTCGTCTGAGTGCGAGGTCAGTTTGTGTTTACTGAACTTGTTATTTTCTTCTTTAAAATTTGAACTTGACACTGTCGATGTACACGTACTGCTACCATTTCCGCACTTTTTTTTTTTTGATGACGTCATCTTTCCGCAGATTCCACACGTGTAGTCCTATTCTACGGAGAGGATTCGGTGCCACCATACTGGGCTGTAGACCTACAGTCTCGTGTCTTTAACAAATAAACGAACAGTGCTACGGTAGACGCATACGCATGAGAATGGTTGAATTGGTGTATTCGACGTTTGACGACCTTATTAATTCCTGTCACGATATACAAAAGCAAGAAAACATTCGTTTAACAGCCCAAGGTGGCATCGCCCATGTGTCACGTAAAAACGCCTATATACTCGCTTGTCGTGATGATTAGAAATCAGCGTAATCAACACAAGTGCAAAAAAACTTGCTTTGCTTCTGGATTTCGCGATCCCACAGCTATACACGTGCCATCATAGCTTACAGGGTCCTAAATGCGTCTTAAGACAGACGCCCGGTCTTATTCGTTTGCATCATGAGATTAAGCCCATATATGGCCAAAACAACTGGGATACAATTTTCACGTCCTGCTCTGTTCTCCCGTCTCGTGCGGCTTATGAGAGATATCGTGCGTTGTACGAGCGGAGAACGGCGATGGTGAAAGCGCGCGGCGCCCGTCGGTCTGCCGCGAACGTCAAGGTCAGGGCTGGCATCCTCGCCGATCGTAGACCGCGCGCATTTCCATGCCGCTGGCTGATGTGCCGCTTCCTCCCAGCAGTAGCAGCGTAGGATAGGCTCGCGTCCCCCAGACGATAGCCAGACGATGCGGTATCTAATGGCGCCGATAGCGGGACGACCGATGCCCGGCCAATTGGAGGCTCTCCTGCTACCCCCCCCCCCCCCCCTCCTCCGTCTTCATAATCGGGCGTGGGAGGATATACGCACATGTACTGCTTTAGCGCGTTGCCAAGTCAGCTTGCCAAGTCTACAGCGGGTCCCCTGCCGCTGTTGTCCCCCCCCCCCCACCCCCCCCCCCCCCGCGGTCCTCTCGACATGAGACGGTCGCTGCTCATACCACTGACCGCAAGGGTTTCTGTTATGGGCTACCAAGACCGCGACAACAAACTTATTCGATTAAACCAGTCACTTCTTCGGCAGCAGCGTTCAATAAACCTTTCCTCCACACTATCTCCATTCCGCTCGAAACACTATTTTAATGCGGGTAAATCCTTAGTGTCTCGATGTGGGAGCCGCCTACGTCAACCTAAGGGTTGATCTGCAGGACCTGAATAAAGTTCATAACATACCATCGCTAATTTCTGTCGCAGAGCACGCTGGTTTTCGTAGCCGAAGTATAGACCTTGTCACAGGAGAGAAGAAACACCTCGATTTTGGGCTGGGGCCCGGGAGCACAAAGGCCGACGTCACTGCCTCGGCAGTGCATTTTCGGGAGTTCACGCCTGTTTACACAGCCCAGAGGGGATTATGGCGGCGCCCAGGGTGCCTTCTGTGAAAGGCGTAAATTTTCGTCGCCGAAGTATTCCAGTTGTATAAAAATGTCACAGGGCAGATACGGAAGAATTAGAGGGACAGGAGAAACGGAGAGTCATTTCTTTTTAAACGTTCACTTCTCGCTTGCCGCGCGTACTCGATATGCGCCCAAGTTTCGTTTTCAACAGCGCCCCCGCGCCGTGCCCCGCGCTCCTACCGCGCGCCGATTCCGCCGCGTTTAGCCGGCGCGCGTTTCAGCCAGCGTTGCTGGCAACACGACTCTCGGAGAACATGGCGCCCGTCAGCAGGTCGCGTTGCGCTCGCACGGCAGCACAGCTGTTTTCTCGTCTTATACCGCGGACTTGAATGGATACCCGCAGACAGCGACGTACCTTTTCGAGGCACCTCGTCTTCGCTTCGCACCGGTGACCCGTGAGTGTCCTTCGAAAGTATAACTATGAGCCTGGCGATTCGCCGGATGTTACTGATAAATCTCGGGAACTTCACGCCCGCGATAAAACGGAACCGAGTACGGAACTCTTCCGTTACGTCACTTTTTCTTCGGCCCCGCTGTTCTTAGTGGCTGGGTAGCGGCTTCGGGGACCGCAAGGACGTTCCGTGGTAACGTTCTTGCGGGTCTGGGTCCCGGAGAGAGCTTGAAAGACATGGCGGTTGTCTCCTGATAGTCGCGCGCGGTGTCGAAAGGCGCGACGAGATGTTGTGACAACACCCCAGTGTTGCCGCAATAAAGATACGCGAGAACCCTTATCTCTCCTTCATTTTTCTTCTTTATTTCTTACGCGGCTGTCCGTTCCCTTCCCTCACTCGCTCCCCTCGCTAACGCCCCTTTCCCCCCATACGACGTGTTTGCGCCGTCGTGCAACAACAAGCGATCAGTGTACGGGTAGGATCGCATCGTACGTAGTACGCCTCGTATGCTTGTCGGCAGATTCCCCCCTGCGGCAGCCAAGACGGAACGAATGGCCCGAACTAGCGAGCGTCCGTTTCACCGCGACGCTTGGAAGCTTCCCCGAGGAAAGGGTTGGTGTCTGAATTCGGGCCAGAACGGGGTTTGCGGGCAGCGCTTTAGACGCGCACGAGCCGGCCGTCGCGCTCTGCGTTGAATCGATGAAGACCCAGAAGTTTTGCCAGACAGCGTGCGCGATCAAGATTTTGTGCTCGCGCCCCCCCCCGTTTTTTGACGGAGGCTCTACGCCGTTCATCCGACAGTGTCCCGTTGCACTGAGCGCGCGACGCACCTGTGGCGAGAAGAAAAGGGAGGGAAGGGGGGGGGGGGAGATGTGTTTGTAGGGTGGTGCCGCAGGCACTCATGAATTCATCTGCTGGCTTCGCGCGCAGCTCCTGCTGCAATGAACGGTCATATATCATCAGTTCCGCGCCACGACCTTGGATCGTAGTGCTCATGGGCAGCCGAGCCCAGCCAATTAAGTACGTAATTTGCATTGAGTACGCCGCGGAATCTGCCGATCCGGTGGGACAAGTGTGTGGAGGATGACGACGTTCTGCGTAGAGGCGTGCGACTCGATTTTGGAAGTTATTCGCGACAGGGCGTTCACGTCTGCGGAGGAGCATGCTGCGCACGTGCTATTTGCAAAATTGACGCCCAGCAGATTCACGACTACGATGCGTCTGCGTGAATTGCGGCTGCGCGAAAGCACCCCTGTCGCCATCTGGTGACGGCCGCGTGCA
Source organism: Rhipicephalus sanguineus (assembly GCF_013339695.2). Lineage (NCBI taxonomy): Eukaryota > Metazoa > Arthropoda > Arachnida > Ixodida > Ixodidae > Rhipicephalus > Rhipicephalus sanguineus. The sequence goes on along the minus strand of NC_051178.1, from coordinate 148,286,161 downwards.
ACGTTTTCGCCATCTCGCGTAACGTGGTTTCCACGTTCCCGCCACCTTCGTAATCATTTAAACTTAAAAATTAGCATACCCAGCGTGATATAGAATTTGCCGACCCGTATTGTGCCTGTTTTGGGCGCATGCCTGATGTGTTTGTCTCAAGAAGCATTTGTTTGCTGTAGAGCTTTGATGTGACACCACAACTGGCATAATATCTCGGGAAATCAATGCGCTGATAGACTGAGAAACTATACCGGCATTCATGCACACTTGCCAAGATAACCGCTTGCTGCTTGAATGTCACAGCATGCAATGTATTAACGTGCTTTCTCTTAGTATGTGTCCACTGGTCATCATCTCCTGGTTTAGTAGAATTGTTACATTACATATATTGTAGTAACACTGACACATTTCACAACACTATCAAACCATCTAGTAGCTGGGAATAGAAATATTTACTACACTCTTATTGTGACATTCATTACACCTTCATGGCCTAGTATGGCACACTAATATTATTGACCATGGTTTCTAGTGGCGTTCGGAGTTTTGCTTTGGTGTAGTATGCATGCTTGCACTGTACGCACTCCTTTCTGGATTGACAGCCGACTCATTTTGTGTGCCATTAATTGACTAGAATGCTTTCCAACTTGCCATCGCTAATGTTGAACGCTTGCCTCTTTCCTCTGTGCAGTGGCCGACTGAGAGGGGGCGGTGCATGACTTCACCCTGAGGAGACCAACAGCTATTCACAACGTGTCCCGAAACCAAAGCCATGGGGAGGAAAAAAATACAGATATCCAGGATCACGGACGAGAGGAACCGGCAGGTGAGTGTGCATGCAGTGTTCATGGCTCCCAATAAACTGAACCACAGGTCCCTCGAAGCAGTTCATAACCAGCCCCATGTTCAGCGAACTTGGTCGCAAGTGTACACACCCAGAGTTTGCTGCTTAGTTATTAGCACATGCATGGTGTTAAGGACAAAGAGTACTAAATGCGGAAAAAGGAAGGGAGACGGAAACATTCCTTTTTTTTTCTTTCTGAACAATTATAGGCCAGGCAGGCAAAGGTGTAATATCTGGAATACCAAAAAAGAAACAGAAGTCTATTTAGAACGATAGATATATTTATACTAAGTGTTTCGACGAAGACCTTAAGTAATATTTAAAGATAGTCATTTCGAAATTAAAGGGTGGTTCCACAATAGACATGCTGTCACAGGTGATAATCATGTGTTGGTGGGTGATACACCATAAAATGTACATAATTACACCCTTCAAGGCAATGTTGCTGCTAATATCACTCATTGGCTGACAGTCGGTGCTCGGTGTGAACATGATATGCACAACTTCACAGTCAGCCTGGGGACTTGATATGCGCAAGAGCGGAATACATATGTAAAAATGAAATTAAATTGGCAACATGGTACTGGTGTTATTGGCATCAAGTTTCAAGGAAAGGAAGTTAGACATTGATCTTTTCTACATACGATAGACCGCTAAGAAATGTAAATAGTATTTGAAAAACATATATTGTGCCAGCCTAAACTGATTTAGTACATTTATTCAGCAACCCTTTACATATCATCAATAAGAGTGCACTCTTGTATGTTAATGCTACCGCTGCAGTTGCTTCGAAAAGCACAAAGAAGAACTCATTGTTCAGAGACATAAAGAAAAAAAAAGACAATGGAGCATCGCTTTCATAGTTTTCAATCGCATTTGGCAGGTGAGTTCAATAGATATACATCTTTGCTGTTAGGTCACTGTCTTTCACAGCGCAGTCTGTCATGTGCAGCTGTGCCACATAAAATGCAATACAGTAAAACCTCGTTAATTCAAAGCTATTGGGACTGTGGAAAACTTTCAAATTAAGCGTGTTTTCAAATTAACGAAACACACAAAAAGCGGGATGCAAGGAACTTTGAATTACTGAAAGTAATTAGAGGTGGTCGTTTGACCTTCTAGTTTGTGGCTCCAAGGGTTGTTTTCCAGCAATACCTGGTTCCATTTTTGCCGCGTACTCGGGAAAACGGCAGGCCTCGCTGCTATCATCGCAAAAAAAAAAAAGAAAAGAAAATAACTCTCGTGGTCAGCTGAAATGTGTGCCTGCGGAAAAGAAAGCGTGCTTCACTGCAGCAAAGTGGTGACACGCGGGCAGCATGTCACCTGCTCCTCGCAGCCTCAGCGCGTCATGATGCGACCATTCGCCCATTCTTTCTGGTAAAATAAAGAATATGATAATGGCCAGTGTGACGGAATCCGCGATGTGTTCTGGCTGGAAAACATGATCATTGAAGATTTCACTGAGTTTTCGAAGTAGGCGTTACAGGCAAGAACTCCGCCAGCAGTGCAAGTGCGGAAATTGCCGAAGCAACCGCCAATCGGAGGTTCGCATACATCATGAATTCCGTCAGACCGTCCTTTATTATCTTTTCTTTTCCCAAAAAGAATGGGTAAATAATGACGCGCTGACGTTGCGAGAAGCATGCGACATGCTGCCCGCATGTCACCGCTGTGTTGCAGTGAAGCACATCTTCTCTTCCGCAGGCGCACGTTTTTAGCTGATCACGAGACTGTGTTTTTCTTTTTTTTTTTTTTTTTGCGCTAGCAGCAGCGAGGCTGGGTTGCTTCAACTGTCACTCATTAATATCGCTACACTGCATTGCCCTGTGGGTCCTAAGGGCCGTCGCTTCCGCGGATTTGCAGCGAAATCGGGACCAGGAATTGGCACATGGCGCCCAAAGTTTTCGAATTAACCGGGCTGGCGCTGACCGCCACTTCAAATTATCCACTGAAATTTACATTGCAAAATACGGGACCACAGAAACCCGTCGAATTATGCGGGATTTCTAAATAACAGAGTTCGAATTAATGAGGTTTTACTGTACTTGATTGAGTAATGCCTGTTAAGGCCAAAGATGCAGCTGTGTAGAATGGCGGTAAAGCATATTGCATGATGCAGTTCCTTACTGCTCGAGGTCTCTATTCAGGGCTAGTCCCTTTATTTTAACACTTGTGAACTGCTCAGGTAATGAAACACATAAACAAGTGCTTATGTGTTCCATGTGTCCTGTTCGCGTTGCACCTGTGCTATTTATGTTCCTTGCTGCATTGAAGTGTCATTCCTATTGGAGCATTCGTTAATGTGGCTCGAAGAAAAATTCTCGACATGAGCTTCTAGCTTACACTCGCTTGTATTATTTCTCTGATGAGTTAATCCTGACAGAGAATGATTTCAAAAATATGATGTGGGGGCGGACAAGCTGTCAGATTAAAAAAAGAAAGCGATTGTGCAATGATGGTTCTGCACTCATCACTATGCTGCCATGTATGCTATTGGGCAGCCAGTGGCTACTGTTATTACTGTTGTTAACAACGTATGGTAACACTGAAGGCACAATACAAACATTTGCACCAAACTGTTTGCTCTCAAGATCTCTTCCAAACATTGACAGAATTTAATTGAGTTTAATTACCTTCAAATTAGAACTTGCTGGACGTGTCAAGAGATATGTGTTTGAAGTGAAAAATTTATTGGGATTTGCTTAGTGGGAAATTGCCGAATTTCTACTAATTAAGCTTTCTAGTTCTGTGAGGCATTCAGAAGTTATCTAGCGTACTAAGATGAAACAATGCATGAATAAGGTATGTCTATCGGAGGAAGACGTCAATGAAGTATTGTAGTTGTATGTTACTTCCTACTAATAACTTCTGGGACAATCGTACATTTCCTCTGTATGAACTACCAGAGCAATGTGAAGTGAAATGTCTGAGGGAAAATGTGTGTGTTAGGTGAAGCATGATGGGGAAATTCCGAAGTCGTAGGTTTACTTGGGGCACCAAAGCGAAATTTTCAAAGTACAGTCAGTGCCATTTAAAATAATCATCTGTTCTGCTGAATAAATTTCAGAAATGTTTCAGTAAGGACATGGGGCTCAGAACTTGTGCTTGGAGCTTTTTACATTCTATGGGAGACCCTATACACTTACAGTCAAGAAGTGACAACTTGGAAGCATTAATGGCAAGCGGTCATATGCTCAATACCACTTGTGTCAGTGTAACAATTGCGGCACGTGTGATGGGCATTGTGCGACAAATGTCTGAGATTAGCTCAAGTAAGCAGTGTTTTTATGAAACACTGAAACACAGGCTTAGTCATAATGGATAAGCTGCACGCGAATATGTCGCAGAAAGGTGAACTCAAGTGACCTCGTGTCGCCACTTTTGAAGTATGATCATTTATGCGGTGGTGAATCAATAAGTGATGTATCTGTGCTCACAGGTGACGTTTACGAAGCGCAAGTTTGGCCTGATGAAGAAGGCCTATGAGCTGAGTGTGCTCTGTGACTGCGAGATCGCCCTGATCATCTTCAACAGCACAAACAAGCTGTTCCAGTATGCCAGCACCGACATGGACAAAGTTCTGCTCAAGTACACAGAGTACAATGAGCCTCACGAGAGTCGCACCAACAGCGACATCGTCGAGGTGAGTCCGCACTGCACTGCTCGTGCTGCTTTTTCTGTGTTCAGCAATGCAGCATTCTCTTGTCTACATATTTTAGCCTTTTGACACCGTAAACAGTGCCACTGATAGCTTTTCATGCTGTTCACATCATGATTAAACAAATATGGCATATCATTCTTACTGTATAGCGTAGTATGAAAATTTGCTTACATCTTTTAAGAGTAACCAAGGCGAGAACTTCAGTAATTTGCTGTTAGGGAAATAGAAAGCTATGTAAGGTGTATGTTTGGAGTAGCATGGAGAAATAATTGTAGAGCTCTTAAGATGTTTCACATATGGAAAAGCTCCATGCAAGTTCAGCTGTTAGCTATGTTAGCAGGTGAATTAGTTGCTGGAAGTGTGGCGATGGCAGGTAAAGTATGTTTGTTGTGCAAAGCTCTGTGGCAGATGTGGAGATAAATATAGCTGCTTTTGAACAGCAGCCTAGCCTAACACAGAAAATAAAAGCACTTATTACAGTGCAGATTAGGGCTATATAGGGGTCTCTCAGGTTGATAGTAAACATTAACATTTCGTCCATACAACAAAATTCAGAGAGATGTGCTGTGGTAATTATGTGTTGTGTAAATTTTGCACAGTCTTTTTTTTTTATCAAGAAAGTAACGAGGCCAATGGGCCATTATAAGCATAAATACTAGTGTGAAGTCGTGGCTGTGTTATGCCATTCCCATGGAACTTCCGATGCTAGAAAGCTCTGGGAAGTAAAGATGAGTGTTTTTTCTTGAGCTACTGTGTGCTTCAGAGCTTTCAAGCTGTGTACATCCTATGGGATGGCTGATAGACATCCCAGAGTCAGCGCTCATAGAGGCAGTGACCTTGCTTGTTTTGACTGAGGTTCTACATATTACCTTCCTCATTACAAATAGGTTTATCTTTTCTACTGTTCTGGAATACAACATCTCTTTTGTCTGTCAGAGCCAGCCATTTATGGCGGTGTTGCCTTTCTATTGCATTTTATAGCTTTTACAATTGTGCTCATGACTATAATGTGTAGACGTGCCATTGAATTGATATTGTGTGTGCGTGTGGGTGGCACAGTCTATCCCACATTATTCCAGAGTGCTGTGAAGATTTGTCTTTGGCACTTTGTCACTGCTGACCTAAGTCGTGCTTCCTTCAGTCTGTTATTTTTGCGGGGCTCTTTCTTGCGCACCTAACCCACACCCGGTCACTAACAGTTTAACATGGTGTGCTGTTCTTTCTCACATACTTTTCTTTTGCTGTTGCTTGCACAAACACATTCTTCGCATGTCTGGGCTTGCACTTCAGACTGCTAGTGGTGCACTCATTAACACTGCATGTGTTCTTTGTTGGCTAATTAGCTGTCTTGTGGAGATTGCCAAATAATGACCGCACTTGCAAAGTTGAGTAAACTCTTACCTAAGTGGGCTTAAAAATGGGATTTACAAACTGTCGCATTGACTATGAGAACCATTTCGTACGCCACTGTGGTGGTTATATCACACGACATAAAGTGATTTCCCTTAAAATTTACTGTACGTCGAAACTAAATTTCACATATGCAGCTTACATTGGTGCCCTCGGACTATGTGCATCCACGGTAACACACTAGCAGATAAAAGTTATGAATTGAGGCTCTGAACAAATGATTTTCTATTTCACACCTCACTCCTCACTTCCTCTCAATCTCTTCCTTTAGTGATAAATTCCTCTGGTCAAAGTATCTAGTGACATTTCTGGCACAGCTGCTTGCTGACTGTTCTTGAGGCAATACAGCTGAAGTATTGTTTCTCTGGGATAACATACAAACCTCTGCTGTGTCCATCAAAGATTATCTCTTTCTCTGTGCACTCTGAGCAGGCATACTTCAGTGTATTGTTTTCTCTGTAGAGGGAGAGGCAAAACTTGATTTTGAAGTGGTAAATATACTCACTCCTGACAGGTCGCAGGAGTTGTATAACCTCCTATGTGCTTTCTTTATAAGTTAATGCTAAAAAAATTTGACTGCTTGTCAGAGTTCCTAGTGTGGAGTTACCAACTACGAATACTGATTTGCACAGCTAGCACAAGACACATACAAGTAATGCACCTTGACCGGCCTGTTCGACTGTTCTCACAAAACAGTGAGGACATGGAAAGCTCACTGCCAGATCATCTGGTGACAAGGCACACACACACACACATAAATTGGGGCAGTCGGACCCAAGCAAGTGCTTCTTTATAAGCGGAGCCACTTAGCCACTGTACTTAATTGCTGTCCCCGTTTCTTGTCTCATTCAGAAATTGCGCCACCAACGCCTGGATGGCGGCAGTCAGGTGAGTTGGCTGTGAAAGTGCATACAACATCGTACATTGTTGAGGATTTCGAATTTTGTTGCGGCGAGCTGACTCTCTGCAAAAATGGACTGTGTGCGTCGGTTCCCCCGGAGCCAACAGTTGTTTGGCACATGTGTATGGGATATGTGGAAGATGGGACCCCTTGAAACACTTAACAAGCTGCATTGGCTTTCTCTTTGTGTTTGGTTGCCTGCAGAATGATTTACTGACTTTTATGTCCTTAATCTCTAACTGAATCCCAGAACACATTTACTACATTCTAACTGCATCCCTGATGATTAATACCACAGTTACTCACTGGCAAGTGCATGACTTCTGCTGAGAAAGTTCAAGCCTGATGATATCCTCCTTCCTTCAAAAGATACCACTTTCCTTAGAATTTACGCACTGCAGCATAGATACGAGACGAGGCTCTATCAACTTGTCAGAGGCCACAGCAGTGAAGGAGTGGCTACAGAATCCTTACTGTGCGTGCTGTGCGTGATTAAAACTGCATTTCTGGCATTATGATGTCCCCTTGACTTTCCCTGAACATGTGGCTAATCTTTGAGTCTCTATTTTGAGAAAAAAGTGAGCCACTATGTTATTTAGTGTGCTCTTAGAGCTGCAGCTTTTCTTAGTGTATGCTTACTTGTACACCCGTGAGCAAATGTATACGGAACATTGCCGTCCGTATACCTTTGCCGTCTGCGCCGTCTAGTGGCGAGCCGTCTGCTGTCGAAAGCATTTCTCTGAGAAATTCATTCTGAGTAATGCTCCCTACAGCTATTCCGTCAAAGCAACGCTCTCGACAGCAGGCAGCCCACGACTAAATGGTGTAGACAGCGATTTCGGCTCGCACTTCCGTGTCTAATTTTTCACTGTGTGAGGCTTCGTTCAGTGCCTTTGTGTACTCTAAGTGTACACATTAGGGGTGTGCGAATAGTGAATTTTGGAACCGAATCGAATACGAATAGAATAGTGACGACACCGAATCGAATACGAATACTAATCGAATACTTTTCGAATAGTTTTCGAATAGTAAGACAACCATTCTCAAAACGGTCCTAGAACTCCACAGCGTTTTTTTTTCTTTGTTTGAACCAAATATTCACGAACTTTCACCAAAGAGCGTTGCGCTTACTTTTAACTGACTCAAAATACCACAGCTATGAAATCTGAGGTAAGCTCGTATACAGCAATGACCAGGACCGTCGATATATTTTGTACCTGTAGGTTGACATACAACAGTGACTGCAGATACTTTGTCGCCTGCTTTTAAATAAAACTGAGACATAAAATCTAAACAATTTTGAACCGAAGACTATGCATACAGCTAAGGCGGTAATGAAACACATAAACCTGCCATCGCAACATGGTCCTCGGCACTGAAGGCATGTAGACATCGGTGTTGAAAGCTGTATCTGCAAGAACAATTTACGCAAACACAACCCTTGCATCTATTGCTATTCATGAAGCTGAATGCAGGTGCACCTTCAGTTATTACAAGATGAAGTCAGGAACTGATTAATGCGATGCAGAGGCAGCATAGTAAAAACTGAGCGAGTATGGAGCTTTCATGAAAAAAACGCCTTCATCCGGTAATCAATATAGCATCGGTAGTTTCGTAAAAGCTTGGGCTGCATGCATACTGGTAATTTAGTGATTAAAAGAAGAAAAATGGCCTTTAACTATTCCAAAGTTTCATTGTTTTGGGGTTCTCCCGTCGGCGCTAATTATTCGAAAACTATTAGAAAAATATTCGGTATTTCGAGTATGTACTATTCGATTCGAGTACCGAATCGAATAGAATGCTATTCGATTCGTTATTCGAAATTTTCGAATATTCGCACACCCCTAGTACACATAGATATTTAAATGAAAACAAAATTTGATTCAGTTTGCTAACTTGGATTTTAATCCACTGTTTTTAGTGGCAGCCCTGTGGCTGTGACAGAAAAGCAAAGATAAAGCTAGCTAGTAATAAACATCTGTGTTTAAGTTCAGGCAATAATGTGAGAAGATTATCGTTAAACACAGTTGACATAAGCTTCATCTTGCCATGCACTGTCATTTGTGCATCTATGCAGTTCTAAAAAAAAGATGAGGGCATTCCTTCAGGTTTGTTAAGTCATCATTTCTTTTTTTTCTTTTCTTTTCTTTTTCTTGTGCATAAATTGTCTATTTCATTTGTCTTCTGTAGGACGTAGCTTTGAGGAGGAAGCTATATTTTGCCATGTGGTCATTCAGATACCATAGTTTTCTATTGTAGTTAGCATAGTTAACCTAAGCTTGTAGGAATGTTCATTCAAGTGTCAAGTAGTTGCGGAGGAGCTAAAATGACATTTTTTTTTCTAGAAATAGAAGCAGTTAACGCTTTCACTTCCTAGAAAGCTTCACAAATGCTCGTTGCACGTGCTTGCTTCGTATTCCTAGCAAAATATCTTAGTAATTTTCAGGTAGTGAAGCAAAGCCATAAGGCCACTTTCACTGTTATAAACTTTACGTTAGAAGTTGCATATCCATGAATAAATTGTGCTAGTGTGCAGCACCCTTCACTTGGGATCATCACTCGAACCACCCTTTGGGGCAAAGTAGTTAGAAACACACGCTGCTGGAAGGCGGTGCACTTGTAGCTACAGAAGCTGTTGGCTGTAGTTGTTGACAGTGGCATTTATCTGCATGAACTATTGCATGCTCACATGCTGTACAGTTAAACACATATACCAGCATGCCTTGCCTTTTTTTAACAATCGCTTTTCTTCCCTAGGCTATAGAAACAAACATTGCATTGTTCCCTGTTATTTCTTCTGCTGTTGGCGGAAGACAGTCAAAGCTAAGTCTGTCTGGTGGTGAATGATGTTGCTAGTTTGTTGCAATTCGGTACTGGTCATGCCCAGTTCAAGGCTGGACGGCTAATGACATCTCATCAGACAAAAAGATGGCACCCCGAAAGTTGCCTTAATATATTCTAACACGAACAAAAAAAAAGAATCCCAGACAGCCTATTGGAGATGTGGAGTATGCAAGTGAACAAAGGCAAATCTTGCTCCATAAATTTGTTCAGAGTTAAATTTGGACGTCAAGCAAAATATTCAGTAAGCGGAGCAAGACGTGTATTTCTGCTCTGAAGCGTTAGTCCACTTCTTTGAGGGAGAGGAACACCTATTTCTCTACGCAGGCACTGAGCAAGAAGGAACACAAGAATTCCACAAATGGCTGTGACAGCCCAGAGCCAGATGCCGACCAGTACTCACTGACACCTCGGTCAGAAGCCAAGTACAGCAAAATCAATGAGGAGTTTGAATTGATGATGCAGCGCAGTGCTCAACTGAATGGGTCTCGAGTAAGTGTCTCTTTCTATGCAGGAGGTCTTTGGTTGCATTACTCCTTGTGCAGATAGTTTGATGGAAACTATTGGGACGTTAAACCCTAGATATTATTATTATATTGATGGAAACTATCTATGTTGATCAGTTTGAGAGATAATAGTAGTGTAGTGATAAATACGGTTACCGTAGAGAAACGATGAAGAAGACTGTTGTTGTGGTTGGTGCTCGTGCTGGCTCCGTTTTTGGGAACTGACTGCTGTCCCATCGCTGTCTCGCCTCTAAGACAATCACTGTACCTAAACTATTAAACGCATACCATCAATTAGTCGAGGTGCTGGGTAGCAGCTTGCTGGGCCATGTTGTCAGGAATTGACGAGGCGGGGTGTAGAGTCCGAGAACGAAGTTCCAGGGTGAAGAAACCAGCACACTCAATGGTTACAAATGGTTACAAATGGTTACAAATGGTTACAAATGGTTACAATGGTTACAAATGGTTGTGCCAACTCAGTAAACTCTAATGTAGAAGATAGATCCTTAGACACTTAATTGTTATATGGTAACATTAACCAAAACTGAATTTATGAGCTGAAAACAAAGGTTCCTGGTCTGCTTAGGCAGTCAAATCATTTCTCCTAACAGAGTTCATGTTTTTGAGGATGATGTGACTGTTGCCTTCAAATAGGCGTGCCAGAAGACAAAGCAGAAATGAAAAACTGCTTGCAGCATTGCCTTCCAATCCTTAAAAGACAATGCTGCAGCTGTAAGGCACTGAAATTTTCCCTAAAATAACATATCCAGAAGACAGCAGTCTCATAGGAACGTTAGTCTTGCTGCTCAGTGGCAGTTTATTTTCCATCAAGAGTCCTACACCTAGCTCAGCACACTCTTAACGCACTTGTTACTGTGAGTATTACGTGGGACATAAGGCAATTGGCTGTCTGCTGGTCTGCTCACAGGGCCAGCCTTCCATGAGCCAAGGCATGAGCTCCCTCGCTGGCTATGCGTCCCAGGAGGGTCTTATGCAGCCTTCTCCCCAGATGACTCACTCTAGTGTCAGCCCCCGCCCGAGCTCCTCAGGCAAGTTGTTTGTTCATTCCTAGAGCTTAGCTGGTCGGAAAAGGGCAATGCGTGAAATCTGGTGTTTCTTATTAGTGACAAGTGTACAAGTGTACTAAACAAGTGTATTAAACAAGGGCTTTTGGAGACGTTTTATTATTACCAGTACAAGTACAGTCTGTTATCAGAAGTCCTCTGGCTAACAGCATGCACAAACATGTTTACTTTGTACACTGTAGTGTCTCGTATACTATTTTAAGAGCTCCAAGGTTTTGAATAGGAAGAGGCACGCAACATCCACTGCTTTCAAATGTTAAAATTACATTGATGATCTTTTGCCATCCGTCCAGAAGTCGACACGCTGTGGTCCTGGATATCTTTAACCAAGATTACTGCCTGTTTCTTACCATGATAACTCTAGTGTCGTCATTTATGACATAGCTTAAGTGCTGATCAATACATTAAATTTTGAAGACCTTGGTTTCTTTGATTTTCTTGTTCATGAAATCATCTGATTAATATTATGCTTTAAAATGAATTCTGTGCTTGAAAAAGGGAATACCAGTAAATTATAACTCCAAAGGCGAAAATGTGTGGCTCAAGGCAGTTTCTAGCAGTTGAGGACAGGAGAACGCTCACTACTGCTTTTGAAGTGAGGATTTCTTGTTTGTTCTTTTAAAAAGCTCAATTGCCCGCTCATTCACTTTCTAAATGTCTCAGTCACTAATGCAATGTCCAAGAAAGCACTAAAAAACAAACAACCAATATAGGGAATAAAATATGTGTGTGTTGGAAGATAGCATTTCTATAACAACTGGTACGATAAAGGCAGTAAATAGCTGCATGACTGCTTGAGTTCTGTCTTGCCGAGCAAGCACATTTGGTGATGGCAACGAACGTCTTGGTCATCAATACAGGGCCAGTGTCATCTTCATCTGGTTGTTTAAGAGCATTTAGGCAGCATTTCGAAGGGTGTATCGAACAGCAGCTCCTTGGTGATGATGAAGTGTGGTTATTGATGTTAGACCCAACTACTCTGTTAACAATGCTTTAAAGTTGTCTTTTGTCATCTCTGCATCACCTTAGGTTACCGGTTGAATGTACCGTTACTGTTATACACTGTAATTGAGCTTGTTGGGGAAAGAGTTGCTGAGCACAAGGGCTCATTATCTGCACATGTGTGTATAGGGGGTGCCTTGCTGGACATGAATGGTGTGAGCTCCAATGGCTACCACCGGTCCACGTCGCCGTCAGCCAACCTGGCCAGCTGCAGTTCCCCTGCGGGCAAGGGTTCCAAGGGAGCCTCGCCCAGCCGCTCGTCTTCTTCTGCTGCTGGACTGCGTGTCGTCCTCCCAGGATCTCCTTCCCCTACAGGACAGCTGGTGAGAACAGGAAACATATGTTAAGCACACATGTACCCCATTACACAGACGAAAAGAGGGACTGCAGGGATCGCATTCTGATTGGTCACGGAAGCCAAATGCATTCCCGCACTTAGATTAAGAAACCACATGTGATTGAAATTTACCAACACAAGTTTTAAACTTGTTCTTGTATTGTATTCTTCCCATAGATTGGCATAAAATGTGGAGCTCACTCAAGTTCACTCAAGAAATATATTTTGCGCTTAGGGCTCACTCAGACTCAAAGTCACCAAAACTTTCCTCAACTGGACTCACTTGGACTCAGACCTCACTAAAATTTTTCTCAAGCGTACTCACTCAGACTGTCTCGCCAAAATATCACTCATCCAGACTCACTCAGATTCACGGCTCAATCTGAGTCTGAGTGAGTCAACCCACAAGTGAGTTTGCCAACCTATGATTCTGCTTTCTATTTAATTGAAGTACAACCGAGTCTTCGCAGCTCATTGCTCGACATCACTGGTTAATATGGCATTCAGTAGGCATATATTTACATAGTACTGCAGTTGAGATTTATTAAACTGTCCGATGACTTTTTTCCATCTGCAGCATGACCCGTCGCACCTGTTCCTTCAGCAGTCAATGGTTCGGACATCCAATGCTTCGCTCACAACCCCAGTTGTCTCAGTGACGGCGCCGGGGATGCCTGGCATGTCAGCGTATCCGTCCTCTCTAGCAGCTGGCTTTCCTCCATGTGAGCATTTCCACACTTCTCACTCTTTCCTTTCCTGCTTCACCGCCACAGATGAACTCTGCATACAGCCTTTCTCAAAAGAAACGAGCCCAGTGGGTACCTTATCTGACTTGAGTAGCATTGCAGGCCTCATAGAAACCCGCAATCCCTCAGTGTTGCCCGGAAGCTTGAGAAAGGCAAAACTCGTCTTTTTTTATTTTTATTTTAAGATAAATCACCTTGCAAAGCTTCCTAGCCTGTGCAGTCTTGTGAACAAAACATGTGATCAAGATGGAGCAGTACTCGTGCTGTTGCTGCTTTTGTTTCTTTTGACGAAGACTGTACAGCTCCAGTCACACCTGCTGCCCAATGTGAGAAAGCAGTCTGTTTTCAAGTCTAATGGAGACTGCACATATTGCTCTTAAGACAAAGTTTTACAAAGAAATGCTCCCAATAAGGCTGTGTATTTATGCAAGCGTAGCCCTTTAATTAAGTCACTTGGCATTGTTGGCATTGCAGGTCAACATATGACATTTGCACACTCCAAAATGGGATAAGCATTGCTACGGCAGAATACAAATCTGTTTGTACAGACAATTATAGATGACAAGCCCCCGTTAGAATACTGCTCCCTAGTCTGCTAGATCAGCATTGTAATCACAATATAAGGGGTGTGAATAGGCTTTATGGAAGCTGTTTCGGTCAGTTCATTGCTTGAACAAAGCATCAAAGCCACAGCACTCCTGTATTTGTCACCATCACAACACATTAGCCCCTTTTTGGCTAATGTGTTGTTGCCTTCTGATTACACATGTACTGTGTATGCGCAGTCCTCAGTACATTCCTTGTTCCATCATTATCGTTGTGCCTGTGACAGCAGTGTGGTATAACTACCATAAGAGACCAGATTTGTGGCATTGCACCACTGACCTCATCATCGGGGTTTCAATCTCAGCCACAGCAGCTGCATTTCAATGGGGGTGAAATACTGAAGCACTCTCGTGCTTAGATTTAGGTGTACATTAAAGAACCCTTAGTGCTGAAATTTATTTCGTAGTCCCCCATTGCGGTGTGCCTCATGATCAGAATGCAATTTTGGTGCATAAAACCCCGGAATTTTTTAGCAGTGTGTGGTTATGCTTTCATGCAAGGCATCCTGTTCCCTGCCACATTTGCAGCGGACTTCCAGCTAAACCCCGAACTTGGCCTTACGGGTTTCAACTCTCCAGGCCTGATGCATAACTGGTCAACTCAAGGTCCCCTGGCCAACGCTGCTGTGCCTTCCGGGGCCATGCAGGCACACTCCAGGCAAGTCTTGTAGAAAGACATTAGGCTTCATCTCTTGTGGGTCTGGGCTTTTCTTATACAAATAATTAACAATGCAGAAATCGAGGTGCAGTTAGTTGAATGTATCCACCATAACTGTAAAAAATGAAGTAACGCTTGTGCCAGATATTGCAGCGAACATTTCGTCGATTTGCCTGCAACAAACTGTGAGCGCTTTTGCGTCGACATGAGCTTGGAAGGTCTTGTAGGGTTAGTAAAGCGCACGGAAGGACATAGACCTTTGGTCTTGTTGGTGTGCTTTGGCTAAACAGCTCTGCCTGCATTGTTACAAAAATTGATTTGTGGGTACAGACGAGGGGTTGTGCACCTAACTGTAATAGTATTGTAGTTATTTCATTGTTCTTTATTAAATTTCAAATATAATGGTTAGTTGTATGCATGTGCCTACTTGCTCTTTCTCAATTCCCCTGTACTTCAGTAACACTTCTTGGCTATTCCTGTAAAGGGGTATTCACACGAGGGAGAAATCGGTGGGGGACACGGGGGGATTGCGGATCACGTGACCATGTCGTCACGGATTAGTGAGTGGGCGCGACCTCCCCGCAACTCCTCGGAGGAGACGGGCACCTTTTCCCCGACAGGACAAACAATCCCCCGGCGGTGGAGGATATGGCGGAATTTCGGGCTCTTGTTTGGCCACATGTTGCACTTGCTCCTGCAGAGAGCGGCAGTGGGTGTCCAGTCTGTAGCTGCATGGTCGTCTGCAGCTCGTCGTCAGCAGCTCGTCAAACTGGTGGTACAAGCCACCAGAGTAGTCTAGTAACACTGGTCTCCCCCTCCGTTCGCCTCGTACGTGTGAGTGGGGGATGTTTGTGGAGACTTCTCCTCGTGAGCTGACGTCACTAGGCTCCGCCTTTATCCCTCGAGGATTTGTCCCCCGTCTGAATACTCCTTAACGAGGAGTTTCTGCAGGCCTGTGTTGCTGTATTAGCCCTGTGCTTTCGCATCCAGGCGCGTCCTAAACAATGCCGATGTCTTTTTTGTGTGTGCAGTGGGAGCCCCAGTGTGCTTGGCAGCCACTTGTCTCTAGGAAATGCGACACCACCACCTGCATCGTCTCCTTTGCCCATCCGGATCAAAAGCGAACCCATTTCACCACCGCGTGGCGGTGGAGGAGAAGGTCTGCACGGAGGAGGCACCAACGCCCGACCTCCGTCCGGCCACTTGTCACCACCTGGGCAGCCTCCGCTGACCCCTTCCACATCTTCCTCGCCGGACCCGACAGGCGACTATGACGGTGCCAAGCGCCCACGCCTCTCGGCCGACGGCTGGCCGACGTAAGCCGACCGAAGCCAAGACCGGTCCCCCGCAGCGGGGGTTTGTCCTCCTGCTCCTCCCTGAGTCTACTTGCGAGTGTGCCGTGTGTTTATTCCTTCCCTCTCTTGCTGACTGTGTGGCGTGCAAGCAGGGTCATCCTCCCGCCACGCACGGGAGTAAGGCTGTGCGCGCTGCTTCCCTGCAATGTTTTTTTTTTTTCCTTCGTGCCCACCCCCTCCAAGGTTTACAGGGAGCAGCAAAAGTCGCAGCTCCGGTTGGCGACCAGGAAAAACGCCATTTGGGCTTTCCTTCTTTGTCGTCGGCGTCAGTGATGAAGACCGAAAGCGTGTACATAGGATTGGCGCGGCTGTGCCCGCCGTTCTGGCCTTTTTTCGACTTTTCGTTGAGGCTAGTTACTTGGCGGCTCCACCTGCCAGAGTAAAAGACGCACCTCTGGATGTCTTTCTCTCTCTCTTCTCGTTTCTTTCTTTTTCCCCTGCTGCACCTGTGGCACTCATTAGATAGAGTGAAAAAAAAAAATGTGTGGGTAGGTGATTTACTACTACACAAAAAGGCGTCAGCAACAATCTTAAACACGTGCGAGGCACAACTTCTTGAGAGCTCCACTCTTGTTCTACTCGTTGACAGGCGTGACCCTCGTGTCATTGCCACCAAGCCAGGAGCATTTCTCTTTTTCTGGAGGAAGTACAAGCTTGCCCTCGAGGCCTGCACTGCTGAGAGAAAGAAAACATTGCCATGGGATTGAACCAGGGCCGAACAAACGCCCGTTGTGGCCTACTCAGTCAGATCCAGAGCCAAGGGAGGCGCCGTGTAGGGCACACACACAGTGAGATAGAGCTAGTGACTAGCACAAACCCCTCCCCAAGGCAGTGAGTGCAGCCAAACATGGACCGTTTCTAGAGACACGTGGTTTTTTTTTTCCATACCAAAGTCAAGTTTGTTGAGAGGGCAAAGTCGCACCCGGTTTGTTGTCAAGCGGTGTTGTTGTCGGTAGGAAGTAGTGCTGCCAGGTTGTTTTCTCTGGACAGAAAAAAAAAAGCAGCGCACCTTACACAGAAGAAACCGCATGCACATCCTGCCTGTTGTTTTAGATAGAAAGAGCACGCGTTGTCAACAAGACCATATTTTTGGTATCTGCCAGTCAAGCGCATGGCATGGCTTCCCCCTGCCTCCCCTGTTCCAAGTCTGTTCTTCACAACAATGTCCTCGTGGTGCAAAATGTGTGGTGAAACACCCGACAAGCATGAAATATACACAATACCACACTCCCACTTTTCCCTTCACTACTTGTTCGTGTGTTCCAAAAAAAGTGCATGTGTTATAGTGACTGTAGTGCTGTGTGCCTTTGGACAGGGGAAACAAAGAAAAAAACTTTTGATGGTGAAGCCACAAAGAGGGGTGAACACTACCTATCTACCAACCTTGTTTCTGTTGAGGTCTCAGTGTTTACACGCTGAATATAAATATTATATATATAAATATATATTATACACACCATGCGTGCACGCGCGTATAAAGTATATTTCATACGTGATGCACCAGCTCATGTCAGTTGTTTTCTTTTTTCTTTCCTTCTTTTCCTCCAGCAGCTGTCATGCCAATCTCTTGCTCCTGCTTTTTGCTCCTATTAACGTTGCACTAGAAAGCATACCGCAGCATCGCTGTTTGAAGAAAAAAAAGAATTAAATGAGTGAATTGAGCCTGTGTGAGGTGAAGTCTTCACTGCTTTTCTCGCCTCTCATCCTTTCGTTGAGGTGTTCAGTTTCGGTGCTGTCAGCCGCCTTTATTAAATTTCTTTATGCTACTTTACCATTCACTTTTCTTTCATAGCTGATACTTTAGAGTCATAAGTTGCCATGTGTCAAAGAAAGTCTGAGAGAAATTAATTTTTATCGACCTTGCTGCATTTGTAGAAGCTAGCACACACACACACACACATACACACTCTCTCTCTCGCAACACTGTACTGTTCCCAGCACTGGTCTCTCACATGCCCTAAATACATGCACACATCTCGTTAGGAAGGTTAGTAACAGTTTTTTTCTTGGAACACAAAGGGAAAAGGAACTAGAAAAAAATACAAAAAAGACAAAAACATCAACTGTCTGTTGCCGATGACAGACTAAGCATTTTGACCCCTGCTCCAACGTACGGGGAACCCATTGGCATGCTTCCATGCACACACACGATTATGTCTATACACGCAGAAAATTTCTTGTTTGTTTTCACCGTACACGGACGATGCCTTACCAGAAACTGTACAAGGATGGGCGAGCGTAGGGAGCCACAAATGCTTGTTGTAGACGTTGTTGCGACAAACCGAGTTTTAAGAAAAAAAGTGAAAACACTTGGTAATTGTGACTTGTTAGTTGTAGGTTAGTTTCTCTTGCCTCTCCCTTGACTGTTGCTGCCATCTGCTGCTAGTTTAAGTTATCTCGAGGGCCTTGTGAAAAAGGAAAAAAATGATGTTACGAAAGAAAAAGTCTCGCGGATGTTATAACGTAAGGATAAAGGAGCTGCTTGCGTTCTCTGACTCCTTGTTGCTTTGAGTCTTGACGAGATGAAGAGCAACGTTTCAGCAGCTCGTGTCGTTCACCTCTTGTGACGGAGGCCTGTTTAACTTATTTGTCCTTGGAAGCTGTACTTTTTAGAAGTGCACAGGGTGTGTCGGGAAAAGGCTGGCATGATGACCCCGTAACCTTGGGGCTGTCTTGTAAAAATTGTTTTTTTCGCTCATTTTTTTTTACACCCCCCCCCCTCTTCGTGTGTTTACGTGTGCGCGTAATATGTGTGCACCTGGTGAATTGTCCCATGGCCTACTCTTAATTTTTGTCTTGCCACCATGGAGACGAGTACAGATTCATGGACACTGAAACTACTGGGTGTGCATTTCTTGTCTTTTTTTTTTTGCATTTGTATTTAGCAAATGAGTTAATATATTATTGCAGTGTTCTTATACATTTTCTAGTGCATCCTTCGCCCTTGTTTCCCTTCCCACCCACCCTTTTGTTGTGATGACGATGATAATTACTCGTTTTTGTCATAAAACGCAAAACAGTGTTCATTTCTTGTCATATTTCTTTTCCCCTGTATACCGCTGTGTTGCTTCTTCTTTCCCCCCTCCTCTTGCTTGTGTAAAGGACGCATGTTATCTTCGCGTTTTCACAGATAATATATTACATGTGTGTGTGTACAGTAAATGACAGAAAAAAAAAGAGTATATGAATGTTGCGCATAGTATATATTCATACATTTAAGCAGCTGGGTGTGTGTGCCCCGCAGATATGCTCTGTCGTTGATGATGGGGGAAGAAGCAGCGAGAGAGTACACATGTGCCATGGGAGATGGAGGCGTTGACAGTACACCCCCCTCACCCCCTCCTTCTTCTTCTCTTTCTCGTTTTATTCTCTCTTCAGTATTTCAGGCGCCATTCGCTCCTTAGTCTTTCCCTCTTGTCGTCACGTTGCTTTGTGCCAAGCTTTTTCCATTCAGCTCAGTACCCAGCCCCAACCACATTTTCTTAATATCATCTCGCTGTCTGCATCTCTCTCTTGTCTTTAACTTTATTTCACTGCCTTTCTGTTCACTTATCAAAGAAGAGACGTTCTCTCCTTGAAAGTCTTGAAGAGTGATGCTGGCCATCGTGTTCCTCGTGTCATCTGCCTATAATGACCAGCTTTGCCGATGATAGTCAGGTGACAGACAGATCAAAAGAAAAAGGAAAGGTGGGAGTTGGAAGTTCAAAGTTTGCCCCCCTCCCACCCTAATCGACCGAGGAGTGAGGCTAATCAAAATTCTCCAAAAGTGCAATACCGTTCTTACGTTTCCTTCATCTTCCTCTCTTTCTCTGACACTTTCTTCTCTCTTTGTCCCTCTACCTCCATTGAGCCATTTTTTTTTCCCTTCCCGATGTCACTGTCTGTGCAATGAATTATTTGTTTGCTGCTTGCCAACGTAACGCCACTACTTACGGGTCTCACTGGCTCGCAGAGTAACACAACGCAGCATCGCTCGTGAACCTGATTATTGAAGGTCCTGCTCAAGTTTCTCTCTAATTTCCTATACAGGGGGAGATGTGATTATCGGAACTGGTTGGAGGTATCCTTTTTTTTTTCCCTTGAAGTTGCGGCTCTCGCTCTCGTACCTCTACGATGAGTTCTTTAAGCGCGCATAGTCAGTTAGGTGGCAGATGCCTTTATTCGCACCCCACTGACCGTGTGGGATGCGCTGTCGGCTTTAGTGCTTGTTGCTTGGTCGCCTGTTGCATCAAAAGCTACAGGTCGGTGTAGCATTTCATACGCACGTTCGGCTTGCTTTGGAAAATGTGACCTGGAGGTTTAACTGAAGTGAGCTTCCATTTGGCATAGCAAGGCTGCACTTCAAGTGAAAATGTGAGGAGCTTAAAATGTCCTTATAGTCAATTCCAA
>NC_051178.1:148225697-148265730 GCF_013339695.2 Rhipicephalus sanguineus | reverse complement strand
CCTACAATACAGAGGAAATGAAGGGGGGGAGGTGGGTGTGGAAAAAAAAACGAACAGTTTACACTTCACCAAGGGGAAAAAACACTTTTAAATCAGCTGAGCTATGCAGCCGGGCAAGTGGTTTAGTTCAACTGAAGCAGACTATAAATATGGTAAAAGAAGCGCCAAAGGAACACGATAATAAGAACGACACAGGACCAGCGCTGAACAGTTCAGCGCCTGTCCTGTGTCGTTCTTCTCGTGTTGCCATCTTTTTGCGCTGCTTTTACCATGAAAATCAACCAACTAGCCCAGTTTTTGCACACTGTTGCAGATTAAACATGTCAAAGCAAACCGATATTAAGAAACATTTAAATATGAAAACCTGGGCACGCCAGTTCCGTCTGATTTAAAAGCATTCTTGGTTTTCTTTTTTTTTTTCTCTTGCTTAACACCGCTAAGAACTTGCAACACATGTTTCTTAGCGAAACAAACACGTAGCGCCTTTAACAGCACTGGCGCGGGGTATAAGCGATAATTAGAAACAAGTGAAACTAACGTTTAGCGGCCATACGCAAAGCAGGCAAATGCCGCTGCAAGCACCTACGGCGCAGGTAGCGCCACCTGGTGTGACCGCCATCTTTCATTGGGAATTCGTACAGCCCTCCGCTCTCGCCCGTCACACTTCCCCCTCTAGCCACCATACATGTACTGTGTACGCACAGTCCTCAGTACATTCCTTGTTCCCCCATTATCATTGTGCCTGTGACAGCAGTGTGTGGTAACTGCCATAAGAGACCAGCTTTTGTGGCATTGCACCACTAACCTTCATCATTGGGGTTTCAATCTCAGCCACAGCAGCTGCATTTCAACGGGGGTGAAATACTGAAGCACTCTTGTACTTAGATTTAGGTGTACATTAAAGAACCCGTAGTGCTAAAGTTTATTTCTTAGTCCACCATTACGGTGTGCCTCATGATCAGAATGCAATTTTGGTGCATAAAACCCCGGAATTTTTTAGCAGTGCGTGGTTATGCTTTCATGCAAGGCATCCTGTTCCCTGCCACATTTGCAGCGGACTTCCAGCTAAACCCCGAACTTGGCCTTACGGGTTTCAACTCTCCAGGCCTGATGCATAACTGGTCAACTCAAGGTCCCCTGGCCAATGCTGCTGTGCCTTCCGGGGCCATGCAGGCACACTCCAGGCAAGTCTTATGGAAAGACGTTAGGCTTCATCTCTTGTGGGTCTGGGCTTTTGTTATACAAATAATTAATAATGCAGAAATTGAGGTGCAGTTAGTTGAATGTATCCACCATAACTGTAAAATACAGTAGACTCTCAGTAAACGGAAATCTGTTAAACGGAACTGCTGCTTAAACGGAACAACTGCATCTAATATAATTGGTTTCATACTTGGGTTCCGCACCCCTGTACATCTCTCAGTAAACGGAACTCCTGTTAAATGGAACACATTTTCCTGGTCCCTTCAAGTTCCGTTTACCGAGAGTCCACTGTATGAAGTAACACTCATGCCAGATATTGCAGCGAACATTTCGTCGATTTGCCTGTAACAAACAGTGGCCGCTTTTGTGTCGACATAAGCTTGGAAGGTCGTGTATGGTTAGTAAAGTGCACGGAGAAGGACACAGACCTTTGGTCTTGTAAGTGTGCTTTGGCTACACAGCACTACCTGCATTGTTACAAAAATTGATCTGCGGGTACAGACAAGGGGTTGTCCACCTAGCTGTAATAGTATTGTAGTTTGTTCATTGTTCTTTATTAAATTTCAAATATAATGGTTAGTTGTATGCATGTGCTTACCATTTCTCGATTTCCCTGTACTTCAGTAACACTTCTTGGCGATTCCTGTAATGAGGAGTTTCTGCAGGCCTGTGTTGCTGTACTAGCCCTGTGCTTTCGCATCCAGGCACGTCCTAAACAACGCCGATGTCTTTTTTGTGTTTGCAGCGGGAGCCCCAGTGTGCTTGGCAGCCACTTGTCTCTAGGAAATGCGACACCACCACCTGCATCGTCTCCTTTGCCCATCCGGATCAAAAGCGAACCCATTTCACCACCGCGTGGCGGTGGAGGAGAAGGTCTGCACGGAGGAGGCACCAACGCCCGACCTCCGTCCGGCCACTTGTCACCACCTGGGCAGCCTCCACTCACCCCTTCCACATCTTCCTCGCCGGACCCGACAGGCGACTACGACGGTGCCAAGCGCCCACGCCTCTCGGCCGACGGCTGGCCGACGTAAGCCGACCGGAGCCAAGGCCGGTCCCCCGCAGTGGGGGTTTGTCCTCCTGCTCCTCCCTGAGTCTACTTGCGAGTGTGCCGTGTGTTTATTTCTTCCCTCTCTTGCTGACTGTGTGGCGTGCAAGCAGGGTCATCCTCCCGCCACGCACGGGAGAAAGGCTGTGCGCGCTGCTTCCCTGCAATGTTTTTTTTTTCCTTCGTGCCCACCCCCTCCAAGGTTTACAGGGAGCAGCAAAAGTCGCAGCTCCGGTTGGCGACCAGGAAAAACGCCATTTGGGCTTTCCTTCTTTGTCGTCGGCGTCAGTGATGAAGACCGAAAGCGTGTACATAGGATTGGCGCGGCTGTGCCCGCCGTTCTGGCCTTTTTTCGACTTTTCGTCGAGGCTAGTTACTTGGCGGCTCCACCTGCCAGAGTAAAAGACGCACCTCTGGATGTCTTTCTCTCTCTCTTCTTGTTTCTTTCTTTTTCCCCTGCTGCACCTGTGGCACTCATTAGATAGAGTGAAAAAAAAAAATGTGTGGGTAGGTGATTTACTACTACACAAAAAGGCGTCAGCAACAATCTTAAACACGTGCGAGGCACAACTTCTTGAGAGCTCCACCGTTGTTCTACTCGTTGACGGGCGCGACGCTCGCGTCATTGCCACCAAGCCAGGAGCATTTCTCTTTTTCTGGAGGAAGTACAAGCTTGCCCTCGAGGCCTGCACTGCTGAGAGAGAGAAAACATTGCCATGGGATTGAACCAGGGCCGAACAAACGCCCGTTATGGCCTACTCAGTCAGATCCAGAGCCAAGGGAGGCGCCGTGTAGAGGGTACACGCAGTGAGATAGAGCTAGTGACTAGCACAAACCCCTCCCCAAGGCAGTGAGTGCAGCCAAACATGGACCGTTTCTAGAGACATGTGGTTTTTTTTTTCCATACCAAAGTCAAGTTTGTTGAGAGGGCAAAGTGGCACCCGGTTTGTTGTCAAGCGGTGTTGTTACCGGTAGGAAGTAGTGCTGCCAGATTGTTTTCTCTGGGCAGAAAAAAAAAAAGCAGCGCACCTTACACAGAAGAAACCGCATGCACATCCTGCCTGTTGTTTTAGATAGAAAGAGCACGCGTTGTCAACAAGACCATATTTTTGGTATCTGCCAGTCAAGCGCATGGCATGGCTTCCCCCTGCCTCCCCTGTTCCAAGTCTGTTCTTCACAACAATGTCCTCGTGGTGCAAATTGTGTGGTGAAACACCCGACAAGCATGAAATATACACAATACCACACTCCCACTTTTCCCTTCACTACTTGTTCGTGTGTTCCAAAAAAAGTGCATGTGTTATAGTGACTGTAGTGCTGTGTGCCTTTGGACAGGGGAAACAAAGAAAAAAAAACTTTTGATGGTGAAGCCACAAAGAGGGGTGAACACTACCTATCTACCAACCTTGTTTCTGTTGAGGTCTCAGTGTTTACACGCTGAATATAAATATTATATATATAAATATATATTATACACACCACGCGTGCACACGCGTATAAAGTATATTTCATACGTGATGCACCAGCTCATGTCAGTTGTTTTCTTTCTTTTCTTCTTTTCCTCCAGCAGCTGTTATGCGAGTCTCTTGCTCCTGCTTTTTGCTCCTATTAACATTGCACTAGAAAGCATACCACAGCATCGCTGTTTGAAGAAAAAAAAAAGAATTAAATGAGTGAATTGAGCCTGAGTGAGGTCAAGTCTTCACTGCTTTTCTCGTCTCTCATCCTTTTGTTGAGGTATTCAGTTTCGGTGCTGTCAGCCGGCTTTATTAAATTTCTTTATGCTACTTTACCATTCACTTTTTTTCATAGCTGCTACTTTAGAAAGTTGCCATGTGTCAAAGAAAGTCTGAGAGAAATTAATTTTTATCAACCTTGCTGCATTTGTAGAAGCTAGCACACACACATACACACTCTCTCTCGCAACACTGTAATCTTCCCAGCACTGGTCTCTCACATGCCCTAAATACATGCACACATCTCGTTAGGAAGGTTAGTAACAGTTTTTTTCTTGGAACACAAAGGGAAAAGGAACTAGAAAAAAAAATACAAAAAAAGACAAAAACATCAACTGTCTGCCGCCGATGACAGACTAAGCATTTTGACCCCTGCTCCAATGTACGGGGAACCCATTGGCATGCTTCCATGCACACACAAGATTATGTCTACACACACAGAAAATTTCTTGTTTGTTTGTTTTCACTGTACACGGACGATGCCTTACCAGAAACTGTACAAGGATGGGCGAGCGTAGGGAGCCACAAATGCTTGTTGTAGACGTTGCGACAAACTGAGTTTTAAGAAAAAAAGCAAAAACACTTGGTAATTGTGACTTGTTAGTTGTAGGTTAGTTTCTCTTGCCTCTCCCTTGACTGTTGCTGCCATCTGCTGCTAGTTTAAGTTATCTCGAGGGCCTTGTCAAAAAGGAAAAAAATGATGTTACGAAAGAAGATGTCTCGCAGATGTTATAACGTAAAGATAAAGGAGCTGCTTGCGTTCTCTGACTCCTTGTTGCTTTGAGTCTTGATGAGATGAGGAGCAATGTTTCAGCAGCTCGTGCCGTTCACCTCTTGTGACGGAGGCCTGTTTAACTTATTTGTCCTTGGAAGCTGTACTTTCTAGAAGTGCACAGGGTGTGTCGGGAAAAGGCTGGCATGATGACCCCGTAACCTTGGGGCTGTCTTGTAAAAATTGTTTTTTTCGCTCATTTTTTTTACACCCCCTGTGTTTACGTGTGCGCGTAATATGTGTGCACCTGGTGAATTGTCCCATGGCCTATTCTTGTCTTTTTTTTTTGCATTTGTATCTAGCAAATGAGTTAATATATTATTGCAGTGTTCTTATACATTTTCTAGTGCATCCTTTGCCCTTGTTTTTCTTCCCACCCACCCTTTTGTTGTGATGACGATGATAATTACTCGTTTTTGTCATAAAACGCAAAACAGTGTTCATTTCTTGTCATCTTTTTCCCCCCCGTATACCGCTGTGTTGCTCCTTCTTTCCCCCTCCTCTTGCTTGTGTAAAGGACGCATGTTATCTTCGCGTTTTCACAGATAATATATTACATGTGTGTGTGTACAGTAAATGCCGGAAAAAAAAAAGAGTATATGAATGTTGCGCATAGTATATATTCATACATTTAAGCAGCTGGGTGTGTGTGCCCCGCAGATATGCTCTGTCGTTGATGATGGGGGAAGAAGCAGCGAGAGAGTACACATGTGCCATGGGAGATGGAGGCGTTGACAGTACACCCCCCTCACCCCCTCCTTCTTCTTCTCTTTCTCGTTTTATTTTTTCTCTTCAGTATTTCAGGCGCCATTCGCTCCTTAGTATTTCCCTTGTGTCGTCACGTTGCTTTGTGCCAAGCTTTTTCCATTCAGCTCAGTACCCAGCCCCAACCACATTTTCTTAATATCATCTCGGTGTCTGCATCTCTCTCTCTTGTCTTTAACTTTATTTCACTGCCTTTCTATTCACTTATCAAAGAAGAGACGTTCTCTCCTTGAAAGTCTTGAAGAGTGATGCTGGCCATCGTGTTCCTCGTGTCATCTGCCTATAATGACCAGCTTCGCCTATGATAGTCAGGTGACAGACAGATCAAAAGAAAAAGGAAAGGTGGGAGTTGGAAGTTCAAAGCGTGCCCCCCCCAACCTCCCTCCTAATCGACTGAGGAGTGAAGCTAATCAAAATTCTCCAAAAGTGCAATACCGTTCTTACGTTTCCTTCATCTTCCTCTCTTTCTCTGACACTTCCTTCTCTCTTTATCCCTCTACCTCCATTGCGCCATTTTTTTTTTCACTCCCCGATGTCACTGTCTGTGCAATGAATTATTTGTTTGCTGCTTGCCAACGTAATGCCACTACTTACGGGTCTCACTGGCTCGCAGAGTCACACAATGCAGCATCGCTTGTGAACCTTATTATTGAAGGTCCTGCTCAAGTTTCTCTCTTATTTCCTATACAGGGGGAGATGTGATTATCGGAACTGGTTGGACGTTTCCTTTTTTTTTCCTTGAAGTTGCGGCTCTCGCTCTCGTACCTCTACGATGAGTTCTTTAAGCGTGCATAGTCAGTTAAGTGGCAGATGCCTTTATTCGCACCCCACTGACAGTGCGGGATGCCCTGTCGGCTTTAGTGCTTGTTGCTTGGTCGCCTGTTGCGTCTAAAGCTACAGGTTGGTGTAGCATTTCATACGCACGTTCGGCTTGCTTTGGAAAATGTGACCTGGAAGCTTAGCTGAAATGAGCTTCCATTTGGCATAGCAAGGCTGCACTCCAAGTGAAAGTGTGAGGAGCTTAAAATGTCCTTAATAGTCAATCCTAAAAGCACATCTATTACATAGATTTATCACTTCAGAAAACGTAAAGCTAGATTATTTAAAGAGAGTGTTAAGTAGGTACCGTATATTGCCGCATATAAGTCGACTTTTTTTTTAAAAATCAGAGCGCCAAGTTTAGGGGGGTAGGCTTATATGCGGATTCCTACATGAAAAAGGGGGGGGGGGGGTAAAAAAAACAAACGTAAGGCGACCAGCGTTTATCAAGGTTATTACTATTACTTTACGCCTTTTTTATATTCATATTATAGCAAAACCAATTAGAAGAAATATATTTTACCCATTTTCTACGTACGGTACTAAATGCTCTGTTACGGTACGGTGGATCAACACGGCGAATGCAGCCTCCAGAGATCCGATCTTGCACGTGCGAATCTCGGAGGCCGGACGGAGAGCTTCGGCTTCGGCATGGGCTTTGGATCGGCTCGTGACCTGCGTCGGAGTGCATTGTGGGCCTGCGCCCCTGCGCGTTGATTCGATCTGCTCAGGCTTAGCAAGCTCTCTGCTCCTCTTTCGGTGGTTTTCGCCCTCGTCGACAGATCCGCGCACCGAAATGGCACCTGCTCATCGGCGCAGCTATAATGCCGCATTCAAGCGAAAAGTGATTCTTCACGCCGAATCGTCGAGCAACCTGTCAGCGGAACGTGAATTCGGCGTCTCGGAAAAATGTGTGCGATGCTGGCGCCAACAAAGAGATAAACTTTTCGCGTGCGCTGGATCGCGTAAATCGTTCCGGGGACCGAAGGAAGGGAAGTACCCTGCCATCGAAGAGGCTGTCGAAAAATGGGTCAGCGAACAGCGGGACAAAGGCCTGAGTGTGTCCTACGAGGACATTCAGGTGAAGGCGCGTAGTGTTGCGAGCGGTCTGGAGATCGCCCGCAGTGAATTTAAGATTTCTAAGAAGTGGGTGACAAATTTTATGAGTAGGAACGGGCTGAGCCTAAGGCGGCGCACGACTGTCTGTCAGAAGCCACCCGAGGAGTTTGAAGAAAAAAAAGAAGCCTTTTTGAACTTCGTGAGTGAACGGAAGGCGCAACACGCCTTCACGCTCGGCCAGATCGGCAACGCCGATCAGACACCTGTCTGGTTCGATATGCCGAGCAAACGGACCGTGTCGGCTAAAGGTGAGCGGCAAGTGCGCCTGATGACGACGGGCAACGAGCACAACCGTTTTACGGTGATGCTGTGTTGCACCGCCGACGGCCACAAACTGCCACCTTTTATCGTCTTTAAGCGGAAGACGATGCCCAAGGAGAAATTCCCCCCAAAAGTCATCGTTCGCGTCAACGAGAAGGGGTTTTTCACCGAGGAGACGGTGCTTGAATGGTTCCGCCTCGTCTGGCTCCGGCGCCCAGGCGGTCTTCTCAGGCCCAAGAGCATGCTTGTGCTTGACTCGTTCCGGGGTCACATCACGGAACGTGTGAAGAGAGCCGTGGCTAACGCGGATTGCCAGTTGGCAATCATCCCGGGTGGCTTGACTCCTGTGCTCCAGCCGCTCGACGTGGCACTGAACAAGCCATTTAAGGATCGGGTGGCGTCACTCTACAAAGACTGGATGGACCAGGACGACAAGCCCCAGACGCCGACGGGGCGTGTGAGGCGGGCTCCTTTGAGCACTGTGGCACAGTGGGTGTCCGACGCTTGGTATGGGCTGCCAGACAGCATGGTGCGCGAAGCTTTCGTGAAGTGCGCGATCACGACTGCCACATGAAGGCTTAAACTTGTAATTTGCCGGCAATAAATTTCTTCTTTTTCAATGTGGCCAATTTTTCAAAATAATTCATTTGCAGTTTTTTTCCGGATTTCGGGGTCAAAAGTTGGGGGGTTCGTCTTATATTCGGAGTCGACTTATACGCGGCAATATACGGTAATATATTTTCTTTGTTAGTGCTGGTCTGTGCAGAACAGGATGTGCAACTTGGGTTGCAGTCAGTCACTGTTGTTACTTTGTTTATTCTTATTCTCAAAATTGTGTGCCCTAATACTTTTTTGTTCTTTTGTAGGGCTTTTATATCCGTAAATGAAAGGGCTACACTTACTTAAAGGGTAGGAAAGTTGTGAAAAAATATTCGTGTTGAGAACTTCTTTTTAGAGAAACCATACATAGCGTATTTCCTTTAGTGTTTTACTTTAGGGGATCGTCTGGCTGTGTAAACTCAGAAAGGAGTGAACCACATGTTAAAGGTTCCCTTACGTTTGACCAAAATAGTCTTGTATCCATTATTTTATGTGCATCCAAGTTTAGTGTCAGTTATTATCGAAATTCCAATGTTTCGCACCTCGCGTAACACTCATTGTCTCTTCAGAGTCATTGTGTAGCGTTTGGTTTTCTTAGTTGTTAGCAGGCACAGGAAGTGTAATGAATATAATCTCTGGTGTCATATTTTGTGAGGCTGGTGTTTTGCTGCGGAGTTCTGTGTGCAAGAACAAGAAAAGCTCTTCATGGAAGTTGTTTGTAAAGTCCAGTACACTGCTAAAGTGAACAGTCAGCCATTAACAAGAGTAGCGTAGTTGAACAATATATTTACCTATATCAGTAGTAAGTTCCTAATTTAGTCAATTAATGCATCTTCATGCAGAAATTAAAAAAAAAATTGTATTCGAGTCCTCACACCATGTATTGACGATGATCTTTGTAAAAATACAAACACTTTGTTTCCTTTAATGGTGTACTGGACTGTATATATATATATATATGCCTGAAAAATTGCCTCCCAGTCACTTGAGACAGAGCAACATAATCCACTTTAAATGATGGAGTGGTGGCAGTTGTGCCAGAAGATCCCTTTAAGGTCTCGCTTTCCTTTTTTTTTGTTAAATTCAGTTTGCAACTAACCTGCCCAGCATGTAACAGTTGAAACAGTCGATGCAAGTCAAAACGTCTTGTCAACATTGGGGTGGAACCAAAGTTTCAAAGCGACATGTAGTGATAGTGTTATGCATCAAAGTTAAATATTATAAAAGCCTAAAGAGAAGTCCTTATCAGTCATTGAAGAGAAGGAATGATATTCTCATCATTGACAACGTGGGGGCATCGATTCTG
Source organism: Rhipicephalus sanguineus (assembly GCF_013339695.2). NCBI lineage: Eukaryota > Metazoa > Arthropoda > Arachnida > Ixodida > Ixodidae > Rhipicephalus > Rhipicephalus sanguineus. Next base: position 148,256,101 of record NC_051178.1, on the reverse strand, counting down.
TGTTCACTTGCATTGCAATGGAAGTCACTTAGTCTCGACATCCTCAAACATATTTTGATGTCTTGGCTCTTCAAGCTGGTTCCAGCATTTTTAAAAGCATTGTTACAGCTTATCAAAGCCTCTATTAAGTGCAACTGCAGCCTCTCGGAGCCAAGAAGAATTTGCAACATTTTCTTTTCCTCTATTCTGGTGACAGAAGTTTCACACTGGTGAGCCAGAAATGTGAGCACAGTTGCCACGACAATTCTTAAGTCACTTGTTGATGTTGAAATGTATTATATGCTGCATCATTATATTAAATTATGCGGCCACTACAGAGATTGTTTGTAACTATACCAAGTGAGCGGGTGTACAATGCGTGAATGGAATTAAGCTTACTTATTTCGCATACGGTACACCAGCTGCGTGTAAAATGGCGCGAGTTTTTTTTTTTTTTTTTGCTAATAGATTTATGTGAAGGGGGAGAGTGAAACTCATGCCAGCCTCTTCCCTCCAATATGTTTGTTTCTTTTTTTTTCTCTCTTAAATACCAGTATTTCTTTTGTGTATGCATGTGTCGCCCTACCCCCCCTTATTTTCTTTCCCATCTTTGTATGTTGTTGTTTTATTTTATTTTTTCAAAGGCCTGAACGCACACTGTGTCGGTTGTTAATGGAGAGAACTTAAAAGACGCAAACAGTGTGTGTTTTTGCCTGGTGGTCAGTCGACATCATCAAAAGGAAGACACACTTCACGCGATGCAGGTTGTTGTGTACTATTTTTATCTGCCTCTGAAAAAAAAAAGATTGAAAGGAATAAATGCGGTTCATTAATGGCCTGACTTGTGTGTTGTGACTTTCATGAGAACAAATTGGAACTGAATCACAAGAAGAAGACTACATAGCTTGATTGCTGTACTACATGATGTACTAGACGTGACGCAAGACAGACAATGCAGAGCCAAAGCAGCACGAAGGTTTACTGGAAGAACTCAAACACTTCTGTATGTGAGGCTTCTGGATAAATTGATGCGTGAAAAAAAAATTAATAATAAAAGCTAGATAAACATAAAACACCATCATGTGGCGTCTATGGAGGAAATTCCATCTTGTTATCACACAGGCCTGAATTGCACACAGGTGGCTAGAATGAATGACATGCTTTTGCAATTGCCCATGTCATGGTGGTGACGGGAACAAATATGTTTCTAATGAGTAGCTTGCGTCCACGTATGGTGCAATGCGGCACTAGGGTTAAACAAGGAGTGGAGCCGTATAGTGAATAGCTGCATTCAAATAGGCACATCTTGAGGCAGTGACTCATTCGACCAATGTAGCTTTGAGTGGGCATCAAAAGTATCTTGCATACTACCCCCAACACCTACTGCGGACAACACTTTATTGTGCTTCGCACCTTACCACATCAGAAATTCTTTTAAACCACTGGGCACGTTCTTTGCAGCCTCTGCTTTGCTGTAAAAACTACCTTTACGTCGTACATTCTCGTACAATCTTAAGGCTATGCAAAGAGCCATGGTTGCACCACTTTTGCCATGAACATATGGCAATACTGCCTTTTCGACGCACTTGGAGCTGTGCGACCAAGGTGCATCTGACGGAAGAGCGCTATTGCCATATTCTTCTGAGACATCCAGAATGAGTGAGCGTCCTACACCTCTGTAATCGCTGTCTTTAACAGTGATGTCATCCGGGTTGTCAGCTTGTCGCACTCATTGGTGCTTCGGTTTCGGTTTCGCCGTTGAATTTGGTTGAATTTCATTAAGCCGCAATAATTACTAGAGGCCGGTTTTGCTATATCTCAAAGCTGCGATGGGTTCTTCACATGAAGAATTTCAATTCTCCCATTTGACATAGCTGCTTAACTCCACTAATTAAAAAAGTTAATTATTTTAACTTTCGTAATTACTGTCCCAAATGATCTCTCTAACCATCTTAAGATGCCTGCCGCTACAGAAAAAGCATTTCTGAAGGCAGGAAGCAAATATCCCATTTTCCTGATTCTTGAGAATTTTGGACACATTTCTTGAAACACCTGGTATAATCCCGCTAAAGCAATATTTCTCAGCCATGAATTTTCAGGGACCCTTGTGGACTGGTGGAATGTATGATGGACCCCTTGCAGTGAGAGAAAGAAAAGTGGGGGGGTCACAACATAGCATGCAGCGTGAAGTACGTGGCTTTTATTTAAATGGTTCTCCGCGGACCCACCTGGGTTCCATGGAACCCCATTTGAGAACCACTGCTCTAAAGGATAAAGCAAGGACACATCCATGACCCATCTGGGAAGAGATGGTGTGATACACAGTCACATTGCCACATGATTGCATCACATTATTGGTACAATACCTGTACACAGTGGGATAGCTGTTTATGCAAAGCATAACCACTTTGAAGGTGTCACCAGCGCAACTTAGTGTCGCCAGGTTTTTCTCTGGTGGACTAACTTGCACACAGGTAAGTCTCCTGTTTTGAACACCCTTTTGCTAAGCTTTTCTACTCTGGTTAGAGCACTTTTAGAAAATAAAATGTAGTTTTTAAATATCGTGAAATTCTGAACGAAAACAAACTTTTTTTTTAATCTCTGGATCAGTGAGGGATCATTGAATAGTCAGTGAGAAAATCCTTGTAATCTTAAATTTTGTGCTGAAACAAATTAAGGTGCGTGTGATACATCTTTCGAGCCACAAGCCTACCTACACTTTTCATATCTCACATTTCATACATTTGAGCCTGCAAATATTTCACAAGATTTGTTTTGTTTCGGAGAGATTTTTTTTTGTGCAGTACACACTTCTCAGCATGCCTACATGGCACACCTTCAAGTGTCAGACAGTGCCGTTCCCATGTGCTGTTTATCCTGCATGCATGCATGGTTTCCTCAAAATTCCATGGAGGAAGTGGTAGTTTCCTAGACATTAAGACTGTTTATATGAATTAAAGTATGCTATTGGCACACAATGTATTTCAGTTCTTGTACCAACACACTTGACATCCACATACACTTTTAATCTGTTATCAATGCTCACAAAGGTTTGTAAAGTTACAGTTGCAAGACTTATGAAGTTCAGTCTTGAAGAACCAATTAGGCTGCTAACCCATTCCCTTCTGCGTACCATCAACTCGGCACAACGACACCAAATAATCTCACGTGCATCGGAGGCCACGGCATTCCAAGGGATCCCTGCCGACCTCCTCTAAGCAGCATAACTGACCTCCGGATCGGTTACCCTTTTCTGAAAGTAATAAAGTTTTAATAAATCAATCACTCATTCATCATATTTTACCTAAATCTCTTCCACCAGATGGAGGTGTGTGGAAATCATGCACACCATGGCTTGTATGAATTTTCTAGTCAAACATCACAGAACTAGTTTTTCAGGGTGTCAGCAAAACTGAACATTCAAGAAGACAGACATTATTGTCTATGCTTCCAAACATACACTGCAAATATCCAGCAGACATGTCAAAGTTGTTGCATAAGTCTGCCTACCAGAGCTTTGTCATACTTTAATATTTTTTAAAATTCAGCTCTTGGAGGTACGTGAAAACCACTTTGCGGATAAGTTATGTATCCAGGGGGACACAAAGTGAGACAATAATTATTGCAGTCAGGTACTCAGTTAACTGAAATGGAATAATGAACTTTTTAGTGACTGCAGTAAGCGAGCATCTTTGTATTAAAAAGTTGGAGGCAGCCATATTTCTGCACATTTCCACTTGGAAGAATTCTTCTAGCATGTCCGTGAACCGAGATACTCGGCTGCAAAATTTAATTGCGGTTTGGATGATTACGGATGCCAGACAGTGAAAACTGGCGCAAAGCTCCTCCCCGATGTGTCGTGGCAGTTACGTGCGGCATTTAATCTGACAATGGGTCGAAGGCAGAGGCAAAAATAATAACGGTTACCGTTTACTACCAGCTGGCCATAGCAAGGAATGACTGCTTGTCACATCAGGGAGGAACATTGTGCCAATCCTCACCGCCTTGCATGCATAATCATGCAAACCGCAATTAAGCTTTGCAGCCGGATATCTTGGAGCACAGACATGCTAGAAGAATTCTTCCAAATGGAACTGTGTAGAAATTTATGTGATCGCCTCCAACTTTTCAACACAAACGTGCCTGCTTACTGCAGCCACTAAAAGGTTAATTATTCAATCTTAGTTAACTGGGCGGCTGACAGCTATAACTATTGTCCCACTTTTTGTCCCCCTGGATACGTAAGTTATCTGCAAATGTGGTTTTCACGTACATACCAGTGCTGAATTTAGGAAAACCATAAATATTAATTTCGAACACCCGGTATATTTTATAAAATGTGTCTTTGTAGTATATGAAATTTAAAAAAATATATTTTTGCATCAGTTAGCACAATTTCAATACTCAAAGAAGATTGTTTGAGCAGGCTGGTGAGGCAGATGTAGTCATAGTTGTGGTAAACAAGCACTGTTGTACGTTTTACTGCACTTTCTTTTGGAAAACTGTCATTTTATGTGCACTGACATATAAATTAAAAGCAACTGAAAAGCCTGTCATGGGCATGTTACCAGGAAAAGGCAACAGTGTTAGAGGTAGAGGTAGCTGGAGCAGAAATGTAACACCTTGTTATGTACAGTTGCAGTTGATGCAAAAAGCAACAATTGTTATCTCTTCCTTACTTGAACAGCAGTATAATGAACTCTTTTCTTACCACAGGTATTGTGCTAATTTTTGTTGCTCTTTACCATTTTGTTTCATGGTATGCGCCTTGCACCTTGCTCTGCGTTCCCACCTTTTAGACCACATCCAAAAAAAATTAAGTTTATTTGGTGTCTAGTCAAAGTGATGTTTAAAACACGAATGCTGTGGCCTTGCAAATGTTAAAATATATGTATACGCCTATTGTGCAAGGATATTTTGTTTTAAATCCTAGCTATCATTCGAGGTCAGCTTGGCTCTGTAAGCAAGCTGGCCTAGTCATGCACCTTGAATTTATGTGCCAGAGCCTGCGCTTATTCTGCACACAGCATTTTTACAGTATTGTAATGGTGAAGTATGTCGTTGTAGATATGTATAGCAATAAATAAGGGTGCCTTTACAGGCAATGTTGAAAAAGTAAGATGTCAGACTGCTAGTCAAATACTGTGGAAAGTCAGTCTCAAATTTATAGATTGTGAGTGCTTGTTCTTGCAAAAATTTCACATGAGGAGCTACCCTAATAACATAGGTTGGCAAACTCACTCCTGAGTCGACTCACTCAGACTCAGATCGGGCCGTGAGTCTGAGTCTGAGTGAGTACGGGTGAGTAATATTTTGCTCAGTATGAGTGCGAGTGAGTCCGGTTGAAGAAAATTTTAGTGAGTCTGAGTCCGAGTGAGTCCAGTTGTGGAAAATAGTGGTGAGTCTGAGTCCGAGTGAGCCCTAAGAGCAGAATATATTTCTTGAGTGAGTCCGAGTGAGTTGCAATTTTTGTTGCCGACTTATGGTCCTGTCTACTCATCTTCAACATTACCATCAGCCTTATGTCGGCTTATGTTTTTACTAAAGTTTATTCACACATATCTCAGCACACTAGCATTCATGCGCCATCCCAATATTATTTGATCAGAGGCGTGAGTTAGGGGAAGGGGTGCCATGACCTCCGCCCGCAAACTCTTTTATTGGAAGTTCTTTATAATAATATCTCATGTGAGTCACATATTTCATTAAAATATCCTTACAGGATTGATACATGATAATGATGACAAATGATATATGATGATAACTGCTAGTTTTTGAAGGTACAAGATCATAGGGCTGAAAAAATCCGTAATCCGAGTTCCAGCCTTGAAGAAGACAAGGCCACTTGTCGAAACGTCGGCTCGAGCACCCACCCCCTGTTTACGGATTTTTTCATCGCACGCTTCCATCTTCCGCTTCCTGCAGTTTTAAGATCATAGGACGTATCATATAGCACTGATTATGTGAGATATTGGCATTAAAGAGTATTGACACCATGACCAAAAAAGCTAATTTTACTCGAACGGACTCATCAGTCGACTCACTCAGGCTCACTCAGACTCAGGTGAAGCCGTGAGTGAATCAGGCTGAATAATAATATATTGGTGAGTTTGAGTCTGAGTGAGTCTGGCTGAGAAAAAGTTTAGGGAGTCTGAGTCTGAATGAGTCCGGTTGAGGACAATTTTGGTCAGTCTGAGTTCGAGTGCTCACCCCAGAGCAAAATATATTTCTTGAGTGAGTCTTAGTGAGCTCCAATATTTTTGCCGACCTATGCCTCATAATAACCTCAATGAACACCGCCAGATAATGATTCAAAGGTTGCAGGTTCAGTCCTTGTCGGCGGCAAGTTGCCTTTTCGTCCATTTCACTTTCTTCAGATCTATCTCATAATTACTACAATATACTTAAAACAGTACAATTAACGTCCCGGCCCTAAACCTTCCTTGGCCTCATTATCTGTTGGTTTTCATTAAGGTTATATCAAACAAAGAAACGAGCCCTTAAGATTCACTTCTTTCATTTATCCTCATAATAAGTGGTATATATGCTTTTGAAGCTCTAATATAGATCAAATAAATTTTCACAGCAGGGAAAAATTTTTTTTTTAATGTTGAAGGATTCTGGTTGTACTGAATATACCACCTGGACCTAGCAAACGAAATGATGTGCCCTAGTGCACGTATTGTGTGCTGTATACATGTGCTGATGATTGAAGCCCTGTTAAAGTGGTGTATACGGTGCAGCAAAAAATTAGGCAACCCACTCTGGTTTATTTATTATCACTGTTCTTTTAAAATGAAGCTAAACTAACCATGAAGCACCAATTTTGGTGATGTAAAAGCACTTGATGATAGATTCCTCTTAAAACTTTGGTTTCCAATTAGGACTCCAATGTGCTCAAAATTGCTAAGTACAACTAAACGGTCAAGTTCAGTCTTTGGTGCATGCATGGTGTCGCTCGTGGAATATTTGCAGTGACAGTTTCACGACGGTGTTTCGAAAAGCTGTCGATCAAACCGATTGAAATTTGCTTGGGTGGTAAGGAAAGAGCTAAAATATCACAAACAGAAACAACATATATATTATTTCGATATTGGAAAGGAGATATCACCACCTCTTTGTGATAAATATTGTAAGACAAAGCTCTGCAAGCGTATGAATAATGCTCACAATATACATATCAGTGTTATTCATTTCAGTTTTATTTATCTTTTTTCATGTTTTCCTCTTTGCATAACGTCATTAATCATTTGTTAGATACAACCATATTTGTATTACTGCAACCGAGTTAGAGTAGAAGTTACTCAGATGAAAAAGTACTAGTTGGAATTACAGTGTATTTATTGTTTCACTGTATATTATATATAGTATCTTAAAACTGTTCCTAAGATTTCTTTTCTCCATAGTGCAAATGCACCTGTTGAAATTACCATGGAGTGAGGGGCGTAGCCAACGTTTTATTTTGGGAGGGGTCTGAATCTCGGTGTTTGTATATGTGTACGTGTATTTACAAACATACAAACCGAAAAATTTCGGGGAGTTAAAAAGCTCTTGCTACATGTGCATGGAGTAATTAGCTAAAAATATTATGGTGACATTTATTTTGTCATTTAGTCGATTACCTGCGGACGATTCAGGTCTGTCTTTTCGAGTAATCTAGCTCGCTATAAAGAAAAAGAAACGCAACTGTATAAATCATCATGCGCATGCGCGCACACACGCATATGCACTTGAGTTATTGTACGCTGGACTCACCGTATGCGTCAAGTGAAGTCACGTTGTAAGCACAATATAAAGACAAACAGGAAACTTCTTCGAATCAGCCGCCTTACATCACACTTTCTACAGTTGACGAAAGACGGCGACACAAGTGCGCACTTTCACCGAAAAGGCAGCACAACTCTGCGGGATCGGTGGCATCATCGGTCGAAATATTAATAAATTATTTTGCATTGGAAAGCTTCAACATGCGTTAGCGTCATATTGTAGCGCATACCTTTACATAACAGACTAAGTGAAGCACACTGGGGGAGCACCTAAAAAGATGGCAAAGTTGATGTTAATCCGCAATGTGACGTCAACTATCTATAATATTAGTGGATAACAGTGAGCAATGCTTGAAATTGTGCAAGTTGGTGAACTGCCATGCTATTGCGTTACCGTAAGGAAACAATTCGGACAAGTGCGAACGAAGAGGAACGAAACTGAACAGGTAAAACGAAGGTCGATGACCTTTGCCTCGAAACGGATCGCACAGTTCAACTGAGTACTAGCTGGTGTGAACGAACGCAGCAACGTGATGGTGTGTATACTTTGGCTCATAAGAAGTATTAAAGAAAAGCGTGTAATGACCGAAAGACGCGCTGCCTCGCGTCGTCTGCTCAAGCAGACGACGCCAAGTGGCACGTGACTGTCATGACGTCACCACTTCAGAACTTTACGCTGTCGAATATATGCTTTATGCCGTGACTTTTATAGTAATTTGAGAGCGATGCAAATACATTTATACAATTATTTGTTGCAATACTGTATTGCTGGTGTGATGTGAGGGACAGCTTCCTTATCTATGTTCCTTCTGAACTTAGCCGATCTCAAAGGCTTTGCCCGTAAGTGTTACAGAAACCGAAATATTTGCAGAGATATAATCCCCATGATGTTGACACAGCCGTTTCTCGTTTACCAAACAACGGCAGCTTTTATCGCGCAAATACGGATAAAGACAAAATATTTCAGAAAAAGAAAAAAAAAAGCCGATGACGCATGAATGTGTTGTTACTGAAACTGTTCAACAAAGGTTTGTGCTGCAAAATTTTGTCTGATAAATGTTAGCGTTGTCGTTTGGACCCACCTGCAGTGTTTTTCACATCTGTTTTTTATGCTTGTGACGTCAAGAATAACATGTCTTTTCAGAGAAGAGAACGCGCCTATGACGTAAAAGTCGTGCGTAGACCGCGCATTGCATCATGGGATCAGATGTTCATCGAGAAAGGCCAAAATGGCGGCACTGGTAGAGGGGAGCCAATATGGTCTGTCTTCACAGGGGAATTACTCGAAAAATAAAACGCTTATATTTGTGAAACTCACAGATTCGGCGCTGAGATCCATTGAGGAATATTTAAAGTACAAGGTCAGTATGTCTCTTTTCATTTCTAGCTCTCTTTGTTTCCCAGATGTAGTTGCGGACGTTGAAACAGCTGTTGTTGGAGCAGATAATTCGACTTGCCAAGCAAGGTTCCGATTTTTTGTTGTGATAATTTATTGTTTCAGCTACTTCGAGTGTGCTACTGAAGCAGCCTTGTTATTGTTAAACGTCGCAATATGTTTCGCGAGTGTGTGTCGGCGCCGTATGATATTGGCCCCTTGTCTCCTTTTCAGTCGGGCTGTTGTCTCGCCTTACGCCACCTAAAAATATCCGTAAAAAAACTTGTCCTTTCAGCGTGTCGTTTGTGTCCGCCTAATCTTTGCTAACGGCAATCGTTACATCGGTTTAACCTTCGTCTCGTAGCGCTTAAATGGTTTGACAAGACGCGTTTTTTTTTATTTTTTAGTTTCACTGACTTTTCTCGAGTGGTTGAGTGAACGCTCTGCAAACGATGCCGTCCACGTATTGAGTTTTCTACTTGTTGCACTGCGAGTTTTGTTTTTCAACGACGTGTTGTCCCCATGTTTGTCCATTCGAGTGCTTGCTCTGGGTTGTGGCGCAATTGTCGCGAGGAGCTGCTTTAACGCGAACCAGCCGTAACCTCCTTTTCGGGAATCGAAGCCAGAGCGGCGGCGAGTGCTGCCTTTACGCACTTGGGACATTTTTGTTGTTGTCGGCGCGTCGAGGCAGCAGGCGCTCCATTCTTTTTATTTTTTCTTACCCCGCCTCGCGATAACTGTCTCCTCTTTTGTGGCACGATCTGCACCGCGGCAGCATATGCAATTCGGCTGATAGGCGTGATAAGATTGCCTCACGTGAGAAAGAAACACTAGCAGCCGTCGTACCATCGTCAACACGTCTGCATCCTGCCGCTGTTACCCGTGCATGTCGTTTATTTGCAGCGACGTTGTTTGCGTGTCATGTTAACCGTGTCGCGCCCGTCTTTGATGCCTTTCCGTCGCAAACGCCAAGTGTCTGATTCCGAGAGCGGAGCTTGGGCGATTACCGTGTCGTGACGACGTCGAGCGTTTCCACAATCGCAGCTTCAATAAAACATTTACTAATCGCTTTCCCAATGTTTCCCTTTTTCTTCTACAACAGGGCGGATGCACGCAGAAGCCCTCGATACAGTTTGAAGGGAACCAAGGGGTGAGTGGAAAACGCTATGTTTGTCAAAACTTGTGCGACGACGCATACCGATGCATAGTGGACGCTGTGCTTCCCCGCTCGCGCTGGCGGGGGAAGCCGGTGACGGGACAGCATAAACAAGGCTCTCGGACGTCCTAGTGCTCGAATGTACTACGCAGTCTCTCTGGAAAGTGACCACAGAGAGGGGCCGAGTTGCTCGGGTAATGGCATGGGGATAAGGAGTGGATAAGCTGACTGTGGCGGAGGGGTGGGGGGCAAACGAGGGAGAGTTGCCCGAGAGCTTTGCTAGCTCTTTGCATTGCAAGAGTTCATTTGACGCTGGGCAGTTTTGGATTTTCGCAGCCGCCGCTGCTGCCTACGGCCTTGACAAGGGACAGGTTTCGTTCAAGGACGCTGCTGCGCTTTTCCAGGCGCTGAGCGCAGCGAGCGGTGGCGCTGGCCCCATCAGCTCCTTGAGAGCGGCCACGCTCGATCGTTTTTTCTGTTTTTTTGTTTTCAAGCATGAGGGGGGTCTTTGTAGGCAGGCAAGGGCCACTAAACGGTTATCATCAACAGACGGGCGTCCCTCTCGTGCGTCGTCGTGGACGACCAACAAGGACCGCGGCCGCCGCATGTCGACGTCCGCATGTAGACGAGAGATGAAAAGGCGCAGTGCCGAAGCCGTCGGACGGGCGCGCGTTCAGCGCACCCGGCTGGTGCGCGCGTGCCGCGTCTGTGCGTGTGTACGAAATGGGGCCAAATTCCTAACCTACTTGGGCGAGCGCGCGGCGCGCGAGACGGCGGCGTCGTCTTCCTTGTTGCAGTCGCCCAGCAACAGGAGCAGACCTGCTTGCAAGCAACCCCCCCCCCCTTTACATATTTCTCTCTCTCTTCTTTGCCGACCCCCACCCCACCCCCAACACCCTACTATCACTGCCCTACCCCCCTCCACCAACAGCGCGCTTTCATACTGGAGTCTTTTTCGTTGAGTCACCGCAGAATTGTGTGGGCCTTGCCTCGTGCAAGACCTGTCAGTTTGAGAGATGTGTGCACTGTTTTAATGAGTACAGTATGTTCTATTATGTAGCTCTTATTAAATGTGAAAGTAGGGGCGTTCAGATTGGTTGTTTTACGCATGAGAGCCTCTTGCCAATTTGTCATGCTTTTCACACTTGCCTTATATGCAATGTCTGGAGGATATATTGCTGTGTCCCAGCTGTGCCCTGGTCATAACAAAGATGACCTCGTCTGCTCAAGAGTCCCGGCACAATCAAGAGAAGGCCTTGCACATTCTCATGTCGGTTTGTGTTCGCGAAGGTATCAAGCAACCAACAGGAAAATTTGTCCCATGTCAAATTTCTCTCGCGGTTTCAGAACCACGTTTTTGCAGTGCCTTGAAGAGCAAGATATATCTTCAAAAAGCTTCTGGTTGGTGCAACAGTGATTCAATTGAGTTAACCATTTATACTGCTCTAGCCAGTCTTCCATGTTTTCGTGCGTGTCACCATGAAAGGTATTGGGAATCTGAAGGTTTTGTATTGTTACCATTGTCATTGGGCTGCCTGGAAATGCCATTTCTTAAAGGTTGCCCATTCACAGAGGCGGTTCCTGTAAGAGATCAAATTCTGGGCTCAAACCTTGCAGATGGCAGCTTGTTTGGTGCACAGGCGTCTCCACATGTGGGTGTCTTGTGGGACTGAATACAAGGTTGCTCAAAGAAGTATCGATCATGAGGTGATGGTACCCAGCATCTACAGACTGTCACATTTCCTAAAGCGCGGGGCCTTTATTGCGAGATTAGAAGCACAGGGTCGTACTTGGAAGGTGCCATCCAAGATTCAGGCTATCAAAAACGCCTTCTTCTACTCTTGATCATGCTGGCGCTCTCGAGCGGGACGGTTGTCATCTTTGTCATCTCCATTACGTGGTTGGCCATAAATACAGACGCAGCAGTATTTGTCATGTCTTTGTATAGTAACTAGTCTTCCTCTTAGCAGAAATCCTGTTGACAGCGATTTGTGCCATAAGGCAACATACGTCATCACCACCTGTTGACAGCAAGGTCTATTATTGGAACTACCAAGCTGAATTTTGTAGCGGTTGCTCATAGGCCATTCATTGGTTTTGTAGTATCTGTCCAGCCAGTAATAATTGAGAATAAGATGAATAAGGAAAGGATGAACTCAACCATCAATGAACGTATTGGCACTTCAGAAGATTGATGCTCCAGTCAGCTACAACACAGATGCCGATGAAGTATGAGTGTATACTGTCACCTTGTGGCATGGTATTCTTGGTGTGCATAGCACCTTTATTCGCCGCGAGATCGGGCTACAGGTGGCAGCACCGTCGCCGCGCTAGTGTGGATAGGTGGTTGTCGGCGCGTATACAAACGTGCACAACAACGCTTCGTTGTGAGCGTTGTGACCCGATTTCCGGCAAACAAAATGCGTTGACTGCAGCTTTGCGGTAATATGTGCGCTCTTAATTCCCGAATTATTGCACGAAGCGTGCCGAACGTTACAATTACTTGTGAGAGAAGCACATTCTGCCAACGAACGGGTTGCTCGCCTTCGGCGACGGTCGGCGTTTTCGCAATGGGTGACGGGGTTTTTTTTGTTGTTTTATTTGTACATGTTTAGCTTGTGTTCCACCTACTACGCACTGCTGTATCGCGCGACTGAATTAACTATTTACTTCTTGTTCATTTGGATGCTCCTCAACAAAAAGAAAGCCCGTATTCCTGCACGATGAGTTGAAATAGCACTTTGTGCACTGCGTGCTCAAATATTCATTCGCATTTCTTATTCAGTTCTCCATGAAATGTTGGACAGTTTATAGGTTTACTGAGGAAGCTGCGTGGCTGACAGCGCTTTAGCGCTACGGAGACGTTTAACACGCACACGCTTGTTTTTATTCCAGTAACAGTACACAAAGGTAACTGTACAGCACGGAAATTTCTTCGATTGATTCATTGCACGACAGTAATTGAACAAAGGTCCGGTTATTTCACGGGACCAAAGTACGCTTTTTCATACGAATAATGTCCGCTGCCTTCTGTCAATCTAAACAGCGCAACACAAACGCTCAATATAATGTAAAGAAAAAGAGATGTGGCTTCGCGTGAAAATACTACGACATAAATGTAAACTACGCCGTTTGGATTAATTTTGACCATCAGCGCTCTTTAAAGGAGCACTGACATCAAATTTACGCATGTCAAGATTTTTGTGCCCACGAGTAGTTATCTACCCCCTATTAGCGATCCGCGACCGAAAATGCAACTGAGGGACGAATAGCTATCTGTTTTATTGATTTATATTACCGGTATCTAGCACGATTCAGAACGGCCGGCAAGCCCGCCATTTCTTAGCGCTGGCAGCGCTCCCTCGCGGTCAATTCCAGACCACGCCCCAGTTTACCACTTGTCCACAGAAAGGAGTGACGTGAGGATCAGCTGCTCAGCTAACATTTCGTCTGCTAGGCGCGCACGTTCAGTCATGCCTTGTCACCAGCATCGCCGTCGTCGCCATCAAAAGTATCGACTAGTGTTGAAGACGGCATTCTGGAACTTAGAATCAACGCGATACGTGACGTCGCGAATCATTTTCGCTTCGACCCTTTGCAAAACAGCGATTCAAAAAAAAAAAATGAACGCTGTTCCAAGCAGCAACGAGGAGGTGCTTGGGGACGCACGCTTGGGCCATACTCGCTGGTGTATCTCAATTAGCTATATCAGAGAATTTTAGCGTGCACAGAATTCCGGTATACGTAAAGGGGTCTATGGAATATCGGCATAGCGAATGCACACCAGCGGAGAAATAGAGCACAACAGGTTTCTACAATAACAATTCTGTGCTTGCCAGGTTCTTCTTTGCCCCGCCAGATGGCCCCACCTGTCCGGCCTCTCACGGTTACGGCTGCAGTAACCCGGTATTACGCTAGCGCAAGGAATGCTACGGACGAACTAACATTCACTAATAACTCTACATAAGTGTTACTTGTTAACGATGGTATTCATCTATAGGCTGCTCCACTTTGATAGCTTGTGGTCGTGTTGGCGTGTACCGTACGTGTAATGAAACGCCACGCACTTTCCGCTTTTTCCGCGCCTCGACGAGCAGGTCCGTACTACGCAGCGGTTCCCCAACATGCTGGCACGTAGTCGCTCCGATTGATCGCACTTGCGCCGAGGATTACACGAGAAATCAGTCGATACGACACGATGAATTGCAGGCACGGATTGGGACAGCAAGGAGAGCCACTGGCTGGGAGTAAGAGTCGGCGAGAGCGTCGCCTGGTGTCGGCGGCACAATAAATACACTCAGATCGTCGTCACTGTTACTGGCGTATCGTCACTCAGGATGGTATTTGCGGAATGTATCACACTTGTTACGTAGCACTAGTGTCGATGTCGCAGCGTGATCAATCTTCCGTTGAGCTTTCGTACGCTGTTTGCCCTCGGAATAAGATTACTTCCACGCGACGGACGCCATTCAAATTTGGCCAAGGAGACCTATGCATACCGAGCAATTGAATGAAGGGCACATCTCGACTTTGAAATTTGATGTCAGTGCTCCTTTAACGCGCACCTTAATCTAAGTACACGGGTGTTTTTGTATAAATTTCGCCACAAGTTAAAATTGCGCAAGGCAACGCAGTTCTGCGATTTCTGTGTCATTTCATTTTCTGTTCTTTTTAGGGGACAATTTAAGTACCGAAGTGTCAGACATGACTTAACAGAAATATATCTCTCTAGTGAGACCAGGACCGTACACAACTAAAGCTCGTCGCGTAACCTATAAACAACACCTAACCACAACGCTCAAGTACATGCGAGCCTTTTTTTACCACCTCGCCGCTAAAAGGCTATATCCACATGAGATTTAATACTTCTCATCTTTAGGGCAACGCCAAGTGCACTTTGCAATGTGCTTGAACCACAGAGCGGCACCTACACTGATGTGACTCTCGTGAATGGAGGGTACGACGACCACACACAGCACTCTCGACAAGTGCACTCTCTGATCTTATTACAGTACATATACAGCCGATCAAGGCCAAATGCTTCTTTACATCGTATTAGGCATACATACGAGCGGTTAAAGTTGCACTAACGCAACGAAACAAACCGCCTTTTGAGGATCTGCATGACGTACGCGCACATGCAAACACAACGGGGCTAGCAGACGACGCACGGAGCAATCCACACTACGCGCGCTTCAGTTAGAAGCCGCTAGGTGGCGACTCCGCTCGATCTCGCGGCCAATACTGGCAATGCTGGGACCCTGACGTGGCACAGGTGCTCATTAGTGGCAATTTCATAGGGGTTAACTTAGTAAAGCGTTTAGATGGGTAACTAGCAATCATTTATAGGCTCTTTAACGAGGCTGTTGCATCTACCGTCTTCCACTGTTTCGCTCTTGTTGCTTCTTTTCTCTGGCATTTGCTGCATAACAGGTTAAAGGTGTCATGCATTGGATATTTCACGTACTTCATGGTGTGGTTAAAATGTCCATGCACTGCTTTTTCATAATAAAGGTCTTGCACAAAGGCACATCCCCTTCCCCTTTTGCTCAAGCAAAGATCGTTTATAAGGACCCCCTTAAGTGCAAACATCCGTGTTAATAACTCAGTGTATCACTGGATTGCACTAGCAGTAATGCTTCTGAAGTGCAAATTATAAGGAATGTGGCACATTAACCAACACCAAAGTGATTGAAAATATAAGTACTGGCTTGGTTCGACTGATGGCTTTAGCACACTGCGGGGCCACAGCCGGATGTGTGTCCTTTTAACGTGATAGCATTAAGAAGCTGATGTCGCAGAAAATCTGGTGTTGTCCACCGCGTCTACGAGCGAAAAATCTTGATAAATGCAAAGAATAAAAGCTGGGAATTCGAGCTGGAATCTGATCTCACGCATTTTGCATGGTAGTCGGGCATTGTACAACAGGCTTCGAAAAAAGACCAAGAAGACGTGTTGTGTTTGGTGAGGAATCACATTAACAGCCATGTAATATTGCATGGTGGAAACGTAGAATCCGACTTGGTGTCACCCCATGTGAATTGTTTAACGAGTGAGTTGTTTAAAGCTGCCCACCCATTACAAAGGGCTCAGCCATAATTAATCAACAGGCGCAGTGTCAGCAATGTGTGCAGCTACGTATATATGCATATCGCTTTATAGACACGTAGTGGGTACTTTGCTACTGCACTTGCAGTGGGCGCCTTCAGAGAGTTTACAACTAATCACACGCACACAGACGTTGCTTCCCTCACAGCACAGTTGAGGTATCCTTCGAGAAGCGAAGCATGGCAGGCGAATGAAAAGGCAATGTGAACAGTGCCCGATAATGCTTTCCTGTTCCTCTCTTAAATGTGGAGCATAAGCACAATTTTTTTGGAAGAATCACCTTGGCACATTCTGTGGCATGGCCATCAAACCTGTATGTGACTGTTGCATTAAGAGTATGTGGCATAGAAAAATGAATTCTGTTTAGATTTATGGCTATAGTTCACTCCATTGGGCAGTGCTTAAAGTATGGTTCCGTTGAAAGGGGGGGGTCTCCAGTAATTCAAGCAAAACTAAAGAGGGAGAGGGGAAAAATGGCTGTTAGCTTGTTTTGCACATCTCTTTATTCAAACAGCTGACGTGATGTTTAAAGGTGTTCTTTCTTTGCTCAATTTATGCTGCCCACCTGAAAAAAAGAGATATCCACACTCTTCAGCACACTGTGTGCTGAACAGTGTGCCAGTGTGCAATGTCACTGAACAGTGTACCATTGTGCTGAACAGTAAATGACCTAAAACAGATCACAATGAGTCAAAGCACCGGTGCTTCTAATGTCTGTTATATTATTTGTGAAACCATTGTTATGAAAGTGTGACATCAAGGACAAAGCATTTGCGGATGGTATCGGCAGTCCGGTGCGACTGTTAAACTAATGAAGTGTAAATGAACTTTTTGCAAGAAATGTGCTTTAATTACAGTTTATACTAAAAATGCTAGATTTAATTAGAGTGAACAGACCTATATAACATAAGTCCACAGTGCACATGGTTGCCTGTATATTTATTGAAATTTATACTTTGCTAACGCATAACTCTAGAATCTAGCGCTCAACTGCTGACCCGCAGGTTGCAGGATCGAATCCCGGCCGCATTTTCAATGGAGGCAAAAATGCTTGAGGCCCGTGTACTTAGATTGACGTGCACGTTAAAGAACTGGTGGTAGAAATTTCCGGAGCCCTCCACTGCAGTGTCCCTCATGATGATATTGTGGTTTTGGGACGTTAAACCCCAACAATTATTATTATTATTATTATTACAATCTAGTTGGGGGGAGGTCTGAGATCCCCCTCACTTTAAGCACTGCCAGCAAGACACAATAAAATGAGAAGTGAAACAAACAGAACAAAGGAAAACTGAAGGGACTCCAACATAGTATGTAAGTCAACATGTGCCACTCAAAAACACGTGGGTTACACCAATCTCATACTCATTGAATTACTGCAGTGCAAGATTTTTATTTCATATAAACTTTGTGCCTTTAGGTGTAGCCTCTACAGTGCTACATTGCTTTAATGAGGCAGTGTAATGATAAGATTAAATTTAATGTCCAGCTTTTCCTGGCACTATTTTTCTACTGCATTGTAAACATGCTGCTTAGACATATATTTTGCTCAGTGAACTGAAGCTACGACTTAACAGCTTCTCATTTGATCTATCATTTATGTCATGTCATCAAATCATGTGACAGTTGCGCCTTTTCCAGAATTGTATGACTACAGTTTCACATTGAAGGTCAAACTGACGAGTCTAACTGATCTCTAATTCATCCAAATTCTGTGGCATTTCTGGCAAACTGTAATGGTGGTGCAGCCCCGTTCCCTGGCTTCGATAGTAGACTCATCTATATTTTTTAGTTTTTCACTCGCTCATACTTTAAATGTAAAAATGTGCATGGAGGCTGCTGTGTATCTATACTATCTGAAGCTAGGCTTCAAGCTTGTTGCAGTATCCTTGAGCTGTTCATTTTGCTCAAGTAAGAACGTAAGCAGAAGTTGGCATGATGCCTCGAGACATGTTGAGACTCCAAGATAACAACCGCACAGAGCCAATGTCACTGTTTTATCATGGTGTTGGGTTGGCCGGCAGGGATAAAACAGATCCTCGCTTATCATTTTTAATGTGTAACTCGGAGTGACCCTTCAGTCCTTATCTTACTTTATTTTTTAACCTCAATGTAGCGCAGCCCCTCTGCCTGGTAATCTGGCCATTATTTGCTGCAGCCTGAAATTGTGTGTAAGACTTGGCTCCTTTTGTCTTATTTTTGTGCCAGCTGTTGTAAACAAAGAAAATGCAAAATTAAGTGAACTCAAACTTCTTTCACAATGTGCTTCAGTCTACAAGAATGCACCTGTGATGTTTACATAGAATTCAAGGCCCATGTTAGTGAATTTTTGCATCAGTTTTGTGGTGTCTAGATCATGCAGTTGTAGGTATGCCGCATGCAAGTTAGTGCACAGTTGGTCTTATGAATAACAAACTGAACTGCACTCCTGATCCATAGAGCCTAGAAGCTTGTACCAGGGGTGTTGTGGTTTGGTGAAACAATTTTTCTTGTCGTCACTGTATTGGGGCATACCGGCTGACACTTGATTACGGAAGGGTGCCAGGATGCGATTGCTGGGTCTTTCATTCTGGGCCTGTCATGACTGTTTCCTGCAGGTGATAACGGTTCCTCGCCCGTCACAAGGGGGCCAGCAGCAGCGCTTTGGCTTTGGGGTGTCAACGCTAGAGAAGGATGCACCGCAAGGCAGCTTTGAGTGTGTCCAGCAAATGGGCCAGAGGGCCCTTGAGTCCCTCGGCTGTCTGTTGCACAAAATGCAGATCCATGCCAGTGAAGACAGCTATGAGAAGACGCGTGTCAAAATGGCCGTTGTGGAGCAAGAGAGCAAGAAGAACTGGTGCGAATATACCTTGCATTTCCTCTCTGTGTTTTTTTTATTAGACCAGGAAAAATGTGGCAAAGTGTTCTGAATGCTTTAGAATTGTGCTTCACGAACCAGTTTAGGAGGTGTTGCACTTTACTTGCTTCGTTTACCAGTGCACAGTGACAGCACCTATGTGTTGCCTTGCTGTGGAGACTTTATGCAGAAAGGGGTTGTTGTGCTTCCTGTGGTTGTAAGAGAGGTAGCACAGTTGCACAAATAAATTCTGCTCGAGAACTGCTGTGGATGAATTAATGTTATGCAAGACAAGTCAACCAAACATACGAGTAGTGTTAACAGAAGAGTTTCCCAAGTATACTGACCAAATCACACCAAAAAGTTTTGAAGGATCTGTGCCGACTTGAAGTGAGCATTAAACTAACGTACTGTGCCTTGAACATACTGTGTTTAGTGCCATTATCACATTTGGAATACCTTTATGGCCATAGCGTGTATATTTGGTTTCAACATGGGCAGCAGTGGTTGTGTTAACAATCAAGCGCAGGACAACAAGCGCCAGATAGCACTAGGTGCATCTTTGAATTGTGTGGCAACCTAGAGTAATCACAATCTACAACCCTTGCATGCAGCTAACTACTTATGTTACTTTGCGAGCAGTGATAAATCAGTGTGACAGTGTTTTGTTTACACAATAGACTCCTTTCCCTAATTGTCAGAGTGTTGCTTTTTGACACACCACACTTGCCAAGCTAACGGCAGCATCAATTGCTGTTTTCAAATGAAAGACGGAAGGGCTAGCTGCATGTACTGGGAATTTTCTCTTGCACATGGTTTCATCACGAGAGCAATACCTCCACCCCCCCCCCCCCTTTTTTTTCGTTTAATAATAAAGGCAAACTTTATCTACACGTTCTTTGGAAAAAATTGCTGTCAGTTCAGCAAACTGCCTAGCAGGAAAGCTATCTTTACAATTATGAAGAGAGTCCAGTAACCTTTCTTTTTACGTTTGTGCAATAATGTTCAATTTAGCGCGTCTAATCGACCTTTTTTTTCCTCCCTGCAGCACCAAGGTAATTAAAGTGACATCTCCCTATGTAGGTAAGTTCTCTTTCTTTTTTTCTTTTCTAGGCAAGTGGACACACCATTACATAGTGTGTTGAATGCTTTAAAAGTGATGATCTTTTCATTTTGCTTTTCTTTTTTCCTGCTATGTATTAGCCATCTATTGTAGAGATGATAAAGCATGTCTTTCCTTCAACGGTGCTTTCGTTGAGCCCTGGCTATTGTTTGACATGTCCTTATGCCGTCGACCGTGACAGTTGATTGGCAGTGACGGACACGCTTCAGCTGAAGGCAGTAGAAATGAAACAATGAAAATTCTCAATGAAATATGAGGGCGATTGCCCTGTACAGGGACCTCATGCCACCGCTGTATCTGTGCTTGCTATTTGTCTGCGTCATGACGGAGTGTGCATTTGAAGTATACCATAAACTTGTTTTGTTCACCCGCTGCCGTAAATTGTTGCGCTGATGAGCACGTGGACAGCAGTTCGATTTCAGGCCACAGCAGATGCATTTCACTGGGGACGAAATGCAAAAACACTTGTGTACTTGGATTTAGGTACATGTTAACGAATCCCAAGTGGTCAAAATTAATCCGGAGTTTTGGGCTGTCTTATCATGCTTTTGGCACACGAAACCCAGAATTTAATTTTTTAGTTTGTTCATTTCTGCACTTTGCTTATTTCAGCATTTTGATAAACTTGGTGGTACAACTGCTGGGCCTTTACATACTGTGTTCTGAAAAAACTCTGCTTGCATTGCCACAGTACTCTATCTTGTCTTGTAGCAGATCAGTGCTTGATGGTCTGGTAATGAATTGCAACAGTTGCGACAACCACATTGTAATATAGGCAGGGTTCTCACACACTTGTGTGCCGTGATTTTAATGCTCATTAAAATACTGCCTTCTAGCAATGTGATTTCAGCTGTTCTCTCTACTTTTGTAATGAATTTGCAGCAGCCACACTGCGGGTTTTACTTTTCTTTAGTTCTGGTAGATTGGTTGAGTGTGAGGGAAGATTTAGGTGCATGTTAAAGAACACCAGATGGTCAAAATTTCCAAAGCTCTCCACTACGGCGTCCCTCATAATCATATCGTGGTTCTTGGACATAAAACCCCAACAATTATTATTATTAAGGAGGAATTTCTTAAGTGACTGCCGTGGAATATTTGTCAGGGCTGGTGTCTTTATGATGAAGTAGTAGTTCAGTATGTTGCAGGATTTGGTTTTCTGAGCAGCAATGCTACAGTACCTCTTCAACCATGTCCCTAACGTGCCGTTTCAGCATCTCGTAATTTTCATGCACTCCTCTGTAATAAGAAGTAAGCTACTTTATCATGGGAAAGGAAATTCGAACTACGAGTGTGTGTGCTTCCAATCAATGTTGCCATTCATTCCCTATGTCTCCATAAGTGTTCATATGAGCATCCATTACGATAGCAGTAGCATAGTGAAACTCGCACTAATTTACTAACCTCAAGCCCATCACTCTGGCGTGCATCTTAGGCCAGGCATTGCTTGAAACTTAAGCTACACCGGTAATCTAGGCCTTGTTTCTCAAACAGTTGTCTTCCCCAACTGGTGTTCTCGGCTTTGCCATCTTTCAGAAAGTTCTGTGCCTGATGCAGTTGTTTCACTTTTGCGTTTTCTGCAGGACGCAAGGTGAAAGTGAAGCGGCCACAGCTCTCTGTGCCGCCTCGCCAATCCTCGTCCTCACCTCCACGAATAACGTTCGGGAAGCCCACTGGCCAAAACCACAACTCTGTGTCCACTAACGAGAGCCGTTCAGGAATCGTTCGGCGGTCGTACAGGTTTGTCTTGTGCATATATCCTGAGCATATTTAGAGACTGTATGTTGGGCTTTAAAATTATGGATAATGTTACTTTCATTTGAAGCAAAAAAAGAAGGGGAGAAGCTAAAATTTTGGTTGACATTCGGGACCTCAGCTTTGCGCTTTGGTTCTCAGTGCTGCTCACTTCTGCAGGGAGAGGGTCATCCATCTGCTTGCCTTGCGGCCGTACAAGAAACCGGAGCTATTAGCACGGCTTATGAAAGGTATGCTAATTTTCATAAAGTGCGAATAATTTCATAATCGCTCATTTTTTACAAAAAATAATGTGATAACTGTATTTAAAAACTGTTGCTTGCGGAGTTTCTTTTATAGCCCTTTTCTTTCGATTGCTGAAATTTTTTTTCTGGACAATGCTTCATTTCATCTATGTTTTTGCGTTTTCACTTAACTGCAAGCATTGTGAGTACTACCAGCGTTTTACGTTGTATAGTCCTTTTGTGGGTGCTGACATGTTCTCTTCGTGTTATGTTGCCTTGTAGGTATTTCAATAGTGTTTCAATACCCATTATTGTACTTATGTATCTCAATTTTTATTGTTTGCCACCATATGTGCTCTTAATGTAAACATCCTTATGTTATGCTTGAATTCACAGTGCCTTTAAAGGGCCCCTCACCAGGTTTAACAATTTTGAGCTAACGAGCGCAATGCATACACTGGGCGTTCACGATCACGTCTGCCAAAATTTGCAACGCTACGCGCCGCGGAAATGGGTCAAATTTCAATGTGAACGCTGCTTACCCTTCCTCTCGCGGGCGCGCGCTTTAGAGAATGAGGGGATGACGTACATGAGAAAATGGCCCTACGTAGATGGTAGTGCTGTGACGTCGCTCCTCTACGTAGACGACTGTGCTCTGACGTCGCGAACAGTAGCACGTGACGCCGCGATAATTATTTGACACGACATGTGTAGTTTGTGTAATTTGTTGCTTGAATAGATTAATAAAACTTGAGAGAAATAATGAGACAGACAAAGGGAATGTGTGCGTCTTTTTCATTTTTTTTTTTCGTGAATTGCAGCGAGATGCGGGGCTAATGTACCTCCCTTTCCCATGCGTTCGTGTCCCCGCGGTTAGCGCATCGAGCAGACGCCAGCCCTGGAAACGAAAGTAATGTTCTGGCGCGTTCGAACACTCATTATGCTTATTTATTCTACCGTGTCCAAGTAAACGTTAATGCGGCACTGGCTCATGATACCGCCGCTCTCGTGCCCGTACAAATGTCGCAGCTTTCATGCCCGTCACGCAGAAACAGACCGTACACCACAGAGAACGCCGGCACAGCGCCCACAGCCGCTACATAAAAAAAAAGGGTAGCGGCCGTGCAACGCCGCTCGCGTGCTCGGGCTGGCTCAGGCACGTCATGCGCACGTGACCATGCATGCGCATGACGTGTTGATGCGTATGTGTCAAGTGAAGAGGGCAGGGAAGTGATTTGGCTTGCGAAAGCTACATGGGGCGAGTGGCAAGGGTTTCAAACTTGCCTCCTCGCATCATGGTTTCGCGCCGCTACAAATTATTGTTTTTCTCAGCTCGTAATGAACCGATTTGAAAAATTCTTGCGGCATACTGCTCTCCATTCGGCACACAACAACTTCCGGCGTCTAACTAAAATTTGCTATGTGGCCTGGTGAGGGGCCCTTTAAGGCACTTTGAATTGCTGTATATTCTCTCAGCTGGCAAACCAACATTGTTCTTTGCTTTGTTTTGAATCGTTGGGATGCTGTTTATTGCCACCTGTGCAGAGGGCATTAAGGAGCAGGACCGCAAGGGGCTCTCAGCAGTGCTAAGCCAAGTTGCAGTGCTCAAGGACAACTCGTACTGCTTAGCGAGGCATGCTTGGAATCAAGTGTGCGACGACTGGCCCTACTACACGCCCGAGGAGCAGGAGTTGGTCAAGAGGTAAATGGGCTACTTATTTTGTGTGCCTTGCTGAGAGCCTGCTGCTGTGGCTTAGCAGTGTAGCCGTTGAGCACAGGGTTGTGGGCATTACTGCTAATTACTTTAACTCCTTCCTGCCTAATAAGTGAGACAGATTGTAAAACGTGGCACCTTGTGTAAAAGTGCACAACACAACTGAAATATGGCTATTCCTACTGCTGCTGCCTTTTGGAACTTGATTAAAGCTGCTGGAACACTTATGTCAAGTGATACAAGATGTTTGTCAGATTGTGTGCAAAACTGTACCGGGTATCTCTTGCCTAACTACAGGGTTCGTAGCGGTCCTTGAAACCCTTGAAAACATGGGAATTTTAAAATGGCATTTTCAAGGCCTTGAAAACCCTTAAATTTGTCTGAGGTCCTTAAAAGTCCTTGAATTTCGTCAATCGAAGTACGTTCAGCCGTAATTTAGCGGATTTCTTTTGAGCGCCTGGCAACTATGTGCTCGAGCCAACAAAGCATCCAATCCAATCCCTTTCTGTAGCCATAACGCAGTAGTGTGGTTCCAGTACAAGGCAGCAGCAACGACGGAGCTAAGCCTAGCTTTTTTTGTGGAGACTGTGTGCAAGCGTGCGCGGATATTTGCAGTCGCGACGTTTATGGCGGCACTATGCCGGGCAAGTGCAATTTTCAGCCATCGTTGTTATGCATTGCTGCTTATAGGGAGTGGATTTCACCGGATACGTCAAACTCGCATCGGGCAAAGTGTAAGCCATGTGGGAAGAGCTTCGACGTGTCATCAATGGGGGAGTCTGCCCTTAAAAGTCACATGAAGAGTGCAAGACACATTGAGAACACGAAAGCAACTACAGTCCATGGTAATGTGCGGACCTACATGGTGCCAGCCGTTAATGAGCAATGCGTAGAGCCAGTTCCATCGTCGTCCGATGTGAGCAGCGTCTGCCAAGCGCACGAGTGTGTGACCGACGCGGAGATACTGTGGACCCTGAAGATGGTGACGTCCCACTACTCTTACAACTCATCATCCCGTACAGGGGACTTATTCAGGAAAATGTTCCCTGATAGTAACATTGCTAAGGCATTCTCCTGTGGGGAAAAGAAGTCCGCGTATGTTGTGTGTCATGGTCTAAGACCATTTTTTCTCTCTTGCCTGAAACGCGAAGCGGGGCAGTCTGATGGGTACACCATTCTTTTCGACGAGTCCTTGAACGACTGCTTACAGAAAAAACAGATGGACATCCACTTGCGGTTCTGGAGCACAACGCCGGAGCACGTAACGATGCGATACTACACGTCGGTTTTCATGGGACATTCGACCGCCGAAGAACTCCAGGAGAAACTTCTAGGTGCCTTGACAGATTTGCCGCTGGAGAAAGCCGTCCAGCTGTCGATGGATGGCCCCAACGTAAACTTGAAGTGTTTTAGAGGAATGCAGGATTACTTGCAGAAAAACCATCAAGTTCGATGTTTGAATTTGGGCACCTGCGGACTACACACCATTCATAACATTTACAGGGCGGGTGTTATTGCCAGAAAGTGGGGCCTAGAAAATCTTCTGTCAAGCCTCAGTGCCATGTTTCATGATGCACCAGCACGAAGAGATTTCTCCACTGTCACAAGCCAAGAGACATTGCCTCTGAACTTTGCTCCACATCGCTGGGTTGGGAATGTAGCCGTGATTGAACGTGCCATTGCACTGTGGGATGATGTGAAGAAATATGTGGAATGCACAAAAAGGAAAGACGTGAACGCACCAAGGTGTGCATCATACACACAGATATATGCCTTTTGCCAGGACCCGCTGCTGTTGGCCAAACTTAAGTTTGCGCTTGGCATTGCAATGATTCTTAAACCATTTCTCACTGAATACCAACTGGACAAACCGCTGATCTTCTTTTTGAAAAGGGATCTGGAGAGTCTCTTGAGGAAACTCCTCACGAGGTTCGTGAAATGCTCAGTGCTGTCAGCTTCTACAGGAATGATAAGCATACTCAAAATGGACCTCGCAGACCCAAATAACCACGTGTCTGCTGAGAAGGTTGACATCGGGCATGCTGCTGAACAAATAGTCAAAGCAGCAAAGGTGAGCGCCAAAGAAGTATTTGCCTTTCGAATGGAATGCAAACAGTTCCTTATAGCTACAACAAAAAAAAATTTGGAGAAGAGCCCACTAGCATATCAGCTGGTTAGGAGCCTGTCTTCGCTCGACCCCCACCAAATGGCCTCAAAGCCTGATGAGTGTCTTCCAAGCTTCAGAAAAGTCCTAGACGCACTCATTGCAGTTGGACGATTAGATGAGCATGAGCGCGATGCGGTACTTGGTGAATACGCAGAACTTCTGCAGGAGAAGCCCAACCTGCGGCAGTTTGACAAACACTCTTCTGGTCTGGATGAATTTTATTTTGAGCTGCTAAAGATTGATCCATCATATATGCACCTGTGGAAGGTTGTACGACTTCTTCTAGTCTTGAGCCATGGACAGGCCTCTGTTGAAAGAGGTTTTAGCGTCAACCAACAGGTATCTGTTGAAAACCTCAAGGAGATCTCGCATGTGTCGCAGCGAATTGTCTGTGATGCAGTAAGCAAGGCTGGTGGTGTCATGAGCATTGCAATAACAAAGGAATTGCGTAGATCTGTATCAGCTGCACACAGCCGCTATCGGGCCTACTTGGAGGAGACGAAAAAACATGTGAACGAGCAGGCAAAGGCATCCAAGAGAAGCCAAGTTGAAGAAGAGATTCACAGTATGAAAGTAAAGAGGCGGAAGCTTGAAGAAACGATTGCTGACTTAACAGCTTGCGCTGACAACTACGCTGAACGGGCAGAAGCTACAAGTGAGATCTCTTTTATTGTGAAGTCCAATAGCCTCAGAAAAACGGCAAGAGAAAAGGGTACGGAACTTGCAGAAATGAATGAGAAGCTAAAAGGAAAGCTAAATGAACTTAATATCTAGTCCACTACCTGAAGATGGCCTTTTCGTTGTGTGTGTGGGTCTGTGTGTGTAATATGTTTTAATTGTGAGGTGCAATATGTCTTGATATTGATTGTGAAAATGTATTTGCTTTTGCTTCTGTGAAATAAAGTATGAATTTTTATGCTGTAAAAAGTGGCGTTGTCTTTTTCTGCGATTTAAAGTGTTACTTTAGGTCCTTGAAAAGTCTTCGTAAGGTCCTTGAAAACCCTTGAATTTTATTTCTCACAGTTGCTATGAACCCTGTAACTACCAGGTTGAGCACGGCCCATTTTTCTTGCCTTCCATTCTTGTGGCATCATCTATAGAAAATGCAAATTGCAAGCCAACATTTGTAATCTATAGCCTCTTTAGATCTGGCAGCGCAAGTGGCTTGCTGCGCACGCTTCTGCAACTTCCCGGAGGCCATGCATAGTGAATGGAGCCTTTTTTCATTAAGGCTAAGTGCCGAGAAATAGGGGATGGATGTCGGAAACAGTGTAAGATGTTCAAAAATATGCCTTGCTGTTGAAGCATTGTGACACAAATATACATGCGCCATTTGGGAACTAATGGGCCAAACTTGCACGATGGCGTTGAAGCAGTGTTCTAGCGTGCAGCACCTAACGACGTGCTTGTGCGGTTGCACTGCCAGTATACTGTGAGCCAGAGTGTTGAACGACGTGGTTTGAGGGCCATGTAACTA
This sequence comes from Rhipicephalus sanguineus, assembly GCF_013339695.2. Lineage (NCBI taxonomy): Eukaryota > Metazoa > Arthropoda > Arachnida > Ixodida > Ixodidae > Rhipicephalus > Rhipicephalus sanguineus. The sequence continues at coordinate 148,228,424 of NC_051178.1, read as the reverse complement.
ATGTTGTAACTTTATCACAATTTCAAAAATATATTTTGTGTCTTCAAACAGCATTCAGGTTTTTGTGCACTATTTTTGGAGCAGCACACATTATGTTTGCTGAGGACATAACCACATTTCAGAATGCGGCCACACAACCTGACCCCTCCGAGTGAAAATGGTCATCACTCTCCTCCGGCTCACAACCCTACATCACGCACGTCACCCAGTGTACAGGTGAGCTCGCGTGACCCTTAACATTGTGACAGCTAGGAAGGCACAGTTACCTCGCCATTGCTGGTGTACTTGAACAATCGCACCACATTAAATCCAGCTAGAGTAGTAGTGTCACTTGAAAGTAAAGTATTGACCTTTTACGTTTTTGTAGATGTCTCTCTTGCTTTGGACAGTTTTGCATCACACTTTGTTGTGTCTTACAGCAGCACATTGCTTCTCTCTAGGGTTTTCTGCACATTGCTACTTGTATGAATGATGAAGCCCTTTGCGGCTGCTTGCTGTGATGTGAATTGTCAGTAAATTCTCAGCTATGAGCAAAGACTACATTGGAACTATAGACTATGGAAAGACTACATGGCACACATAATTGGTGACAGGTGGCATTTTCTAGCAAATAGTGTGCACTTTTGAGGCACTGGGCTTTTGATTTTACACCCATCGATCTATACCCAAAGTTTGATTTCTGGGACCCCTTAGGAACCATGAAATCATCTGAAAGAATTGAATAGTCTGAAAAAAAAAAAAAAACACACATAGCCTTTTTGCTGCCCTCAAATGCCCAAATCTTACAACTCTAAAGGATAGCCAGCACACTTATTAGCTGTTTCGATGCTCATATTGCGACAAGAGACAGCAGGTACTTGCATGTGTAGCTAAGGAGAATGTGTGCTATGTGCCGCAACAGCGCCCTTTTTCATTCACAGTATGCTTGAACACGTAGCACCTCTATATCGCTGTGAAGCCAACTTTTTTGAACCGTTACGACTGCAGACAGATTGGCGTGCAAAACTGCTGGCTCGAGGCTGTTGAATAATCAGCATGGTGGCAGCAGTGGCTTTGAATAATGCCGATTCAGACCTACTATCAGAGCAGAAAATCCGAAATCAAATGGCAAACACTTTCAGCATCCGAAGTTGTTGAAGTCCTTGTGGTACATTGGCTTTAGGCTGTCTGGCAGTGCTGCGAAGATGTCTGAATTTTCAGGCACGTCCAAAAAATTTGTTATTGGCTGTATTTGTCAACCAGTTGTTTTAATATCCAGTGCAGTTTTCCTTTTAAGTTTTGACGAACTTTCCAAACAGATTTGTGATAAGAGAGTCAAGGCTGTTAGATCTAGCACTCTTAATGTATTACACATTGTGTTTCATGCGTCTAGATGAAACTGGTAGATGAACTGCTTCTCTGTATTATTCCACTTCTGCACGGGTGCAAGTCGAAGTCTGCTAGCTGAACCGACGGTTGCATCCTAGAACCTTTCGGACATTACAAGAAATTTGCAAGTAGTATGGCTGCTATACTCGTATGCAGTTATCTCTTTTTGTTTCCTGGTTCAGAAACGGGAGCCGTGTCCAGAGCCCCCATCGTCTGTTCCTGGCAGCAAGCGCCAGAGGATCAGCCTCTGTACCAACGGTGCTGCGACTCGGCCGCCACACTCGAGAGTTCTTGCGGAGTCCACGTCGGGCAATCAGCCATGTCGCGTACAGCCGCCCAATCCCGAGCCTGTCACAAACGTGCCCTTCACCTGCCATTCCAGCCCTGGGTCATCACCGGACTCCAGGGACTCTGGAGACTTGCATGGTATGTGTACAGCTGTCGTGGAATGACATTAGGGATTTTCTGCTCTGTGTTTCAAAATGGGATGGCTCGACTGAGCTTGGCAATGTATGTGTGTTCAATCATATCTTTCTTTTTTTTTCTTCTTTTTTTTTAGAGGCCACATTGCTTAAAATTTTTTTGGCTGAAACTTCCCACATTCAGTGTTCCTGATTTCATTAATATTTCATGTCCCTGCACTGATATGTACCCACTTCTTTATTGTTTTCTTGCTTGTGGGATTTTATTCTGATGTAATTTCGGCAGCACTAAATTGATGTCGCACTTTGTAATTTCTACACTTTTGGAAATGCGTAAACATTTTTTTTTTTTTGCAGCCACTGGTGTTTCATCAGCTACCCCATCTCCACGAAATTCCACAAACCAAGTTCCAGAGTATGTCACGTAAGTCTTCAAATTTTCATTTTTTATTGTTTAGAATGACATCATTCTACAAAACAGCATGACATTTGTAAAGTACGTGTTCTTTGGTGGCTCTACTAATGTCTCGCACGAAGATGTTCAACTCTGACTGCATTGATAAATTTGTTTGCTGACTTCAGCAGGGGCGTAGCCAGAAATTTTTTTCGGGGGGGGTTCAACCATACTTTTTGTATGTTTGTGCGTGCGTTTGTATGTGTGCGTTTATATATACGCAAGCAAAACTGAAAAATTTCGGGGGGGGGGGGGGGTTGGAACCCCCCCAACCCTCCCCTTGGCTACGCCCCTGGACTTCAGCCACATGCCAGCTGTTGATTGGAATGCTTTTCTTAACTTCGTGGTCAATTTCACTTCCGTAGATTTTGATTAGCTACCGTATATACTCGTGTAAGGGCCGCACCCCTACTTTGGAGGGGGAATTTCGAAAAAAAAAAATTCAAATTGCAGCTAGATGGCGCTGCCAGTTTTTCTGCTTCC
>NC_051178.1:148202722-148225597 GCF_013339695.2 Rhipicephalus sanguineus | reverse complement strand
ACCTTGAGTGTGCAGCGTGCCTGCTCCCACGCGTGGGAAACGTGAAAAAAAAAAAAGCCGTGTGTACAGAACGCTCAGGCGCACTATATGTAATGTTTTTTGTTGGCGTAAAGACGGTATTTGAGGTGCAGATATAGTACGTGTCTTCCAGAACGTACGCGGTAGTCATACAAGTTGGACACGCCTCGCCGGTAAAGTGAAAAAGCTCTAGGCTTTCGACGGCGCGCGTTGTTGCGGCCGCCGGCGTGCACGTTTCCCTCGTTTCTGTTTGCTGTTTTCGTGGTTTGCATACACTGCGATGACGTTGGGCGCTATAACAGAATCGAGTGAGTGTACGTGATTGTGGGAGTTATGTGCGCTAATTCTAGCATATGACATGTCTGATCTCGACGTAGACGGCGTACGCACGCGCTGGGTGTCGTTCGGGCCCTAGTACTCGCATCTGTTTATCTGAGTATTTAAGGATGGGTTACGTTTGTAAAACATGCGGTCAATAACCGCATGTTTTACAAACGGAGGATGTGCTTTGTTGTTAGCCTTATTTTTTATTATGTCTGTGTGAACCACTTATTGTGTAGGTTTTGCAACCTTTACTGCAATTTCATTTTCTCATCATAATATCACGTTCTGCTTTTCAGATACCGTTTTTCATGGTGCTCACGCTGGACAAGAGCGACAACCTAGCAAGCCACAAGTCTGATGCCTCAAGCCGTCACCACTTTATTTATTCTTAATCACAAGGAATAAATATGGAAACATGATGGCGATTTCTGCTGTTCATTTAGCACCATATGACACTGTGCACATCACAGTCACACATTTTAGTTGGCTATACTCATAGAAGCATGTAAATGAGGAATACCCAAACTTCTTAATTGGAAATCACAGACCATCTTTTCGCCCTTTCTATATAACTTTGTTGGAAATATGTGTTGTTTTGACGAGTTTTATTAAATAATGCTAAACTGAACTATTCTTTTTTTACAGTCGCTGGGCAGAACGGCAAGTATTATTCGACTTGCTTAAAATGAATACTCCACTATTTCAACAGTAGTCGCGCAAAAGTAGAGCAAGGATCAAATGAGTAGCTTAAAATACTTGTGGAGTCGCTTGATGCTTCGGTGTGGGTCCCTTGACTCCCCTAGGAGCGTTACGGGCAAGGGTCGTCTGACTCCCTATGAGTGGTAACGTGATCCTCCCGATGAGAGTCTTTGCACTCTTCCTAGAGGGTCAGGGGACTCTCCTAGAGCAAGCCGACCCTGACCCACCAAGAGAGTCACCGTGACTATTTAAAGAGAGTCCTATACGTGGCAAGTCAGAACTCTCCGAAAAGAGTCACGCATACTCTTTTTTTTCTTAGAGTGTACGACGAACCTAGGTATTGCTTCGTGCGCCCATTTAAATGCTGTAATTGCTGTTATCATTGCGCTTGCATGGCAGCACCACGTGAATGAAGGCCTCGGCATGCAGCTCTATAGTGCAGAAATGGGCTCAGGCTTCCTATATATATAGTCACGATTATGTGACTCTGTGTTTATCTATGAGTGTTTGTTGGGAAACAAAGAAGCACTTGCCTCTATCAGCGTTCACGGACGTTTGATTTATTAGACAGATTTAGTTGGGCGTCCGCAACAACGTACGGACGCCCAACTAAATCTGTCTATTGACCAAGTGTGTGTGTGCGCGTGTGCGTGGGCGTATGTGTATGTGTATGTGCGTGCGTGTTTGTGCATGCGCGCGCGCACGTGTGTGTGTGCGTGCGTGCGTGCGTGCGCGCGCGCGCGTGTGTGTGTGTGTGTGTGTGGTGTGTGTGTGTGTGGTGTGTGTGTGTGTGGTGTGTGTGTGTGTGTGTGTGTGTGTGTGTGTGTGTGTGTGTAGGAGTGTGCGCAGGCCTGTGTGTGTTATATCTACCGGTTGTTCTCATTTCCACTTTCAATGTGTGTAGATAAACCAGTGTGCTCTTTATTGACAGCCTTCACCTATATTCTTTTTCGGCTGGGAGTGGGCCTCTTTATCGACCTCCACCGCAGAATCAAATGATCGACTGCATTTCATTAACGAGAGGTCCACGCATAGCGCGCGCGTCCCATGTCTCTTTTGGCCATGCAGGCTTATTGTCTTGGTTTTTCGAGCGAGCAGAACGTTTCGTAGGTTACCGCCGCCTTGAAGACTATCTCTCTAACTGATGCAGTAGCGTTTAAATGTTCTAGTTAGTCGATTCGATGCGGCCTATCATTGTATCTGAATAAACCAACAAGACAGTGTGAGTACGTTTATATCCCGAAGCGCGCTTTTAGTAAGGAAAGCAATATTTCAAGAAAAGTGAAGGTCTAATTAACGTCACTGAAGTTCATATATAATTAATAGACGTTCAATTTGCTTGCAGCCTATCCTGAAAGAATGAGTTGAAGGCGCTAATTAGAACGTTGTTTTTTATTTATCTCTCTCTCTCTTTGTCCTCTTTCCGAAACATTACCCACACCGGTGTAGAGTAGCAAACCGAAAATTCACGTCTGTTTAACCTACCTCTGCCCTTCCTATTTTGAATGAAGATATGAGATGATGTAATTGTGCCAGTTAATTACTCCAAAATGTTCGCGCCTTTACGCATTTGAATGCAAAGCGGGATAGCATGAAGTGACTCGGCACAGTTGCTTTGTCTAGTCCGTTGCCAAACTTTGCAAAAATTGTCCCTTGGGCAACTCGCCCTTCGCCACTCAAGGCTTCAAGCTCAGATGCAAGGAAAATGACACGGCTCGAAATAGGTAAACAAATGCAATCAATGTCTGTAGCAGTGAACTGCACAGCATAGTAACGTACGTAGCATTGGATAAGATTCGTTTTCCGTGCAGCTAAAACTGAACGTGAACTATACTTGTGGATTTGGCGCCGCGGTGACTCGACTGCTGGCCCGGAAAACGCGGGTTCGATCCTTGCCGCGGTAGTCGCATTCCGGTGGAGGCGAAATTCTGGAGGCCGTGTACTGTGCGATGTCAGTGCATGTTAAAGAGCCCCAGGTGGTCGAAATTATCCATTTCCTTCCACTACGGCGCTTCTTATAGCATGAGTCCGTTCGGGACGCTAAATCATATAAACCAACTTTTGGGAGATGCACCTGCACCTGCGCCTTTTGTGTGCAATATATATACATGAACACCCAGTGAACTGTTCAACGAGTACCGCTGCTCCAGTTTATACAGTGTACATTCACCCAACAAGTTTGTTCAATAATAAGAAGCATTACAATTTCTGCTCCTCGCTAAGCGAAGGGTAAGATGCACGAAAAGAAGAAAATAGTAAGCGTATCCTTTATTATCTCTCATGTCAAAGCTGACGCAAAAAAAATCTGGGTTAATATGAAGGCTAATATGAATTTCAACAAGTCATATATAGCAATACCAATACAAACTATAAGGCTAATAGACGAACCAATTGAGTCATCAATATTGCAGTTGAACCCTTACATACAAATATCCAGCTTGTTAAACCAAATACCCATATTTCCATAGCCGAATAGGTGCCAGACCAAAACTTATACGGACCTATTCGACTAAATACAAGTCTTATACAGCTCACTAATACAAACTAATAGGCTAATAGAAGGATGTATTAGACTAATACATCCATCTATTAGGCTAATAAAAATTTTATAAGCCAATACATCTAATAGAAAAACTTATTAGACTATACACGCTTCTATTAGAATTTTGCTAGGGTATGCCTTAAATGCACAAACTATTCGATTTCTAATACCTTTGGTTGCTCTGTCCACATCTAAATGCAGTGATTAACGAAATTCCTAGAACAGGAAAAACTCGTGACCGGGAATATACGGATATGGTGGCATCTGCATAATAGCCAATGTGGTGACGCACCTCGCCTAGCGATTGAGTATATTGCGTCCCATCTGTTTTGGCGACCATCTCAGTTGTACTCGAAAAAATTGTGCTAATTTCTTGCATTAAAAACAACCAATCGCTAGAATATTTCGGAGATAAAAAAAACTTTGGTCACGTGGGAGCCTTCCGAATTTCGCAGAATGTCGTCTCAGTGTTGTTTGTCAGAAAAATTATTCTGAGAGTGTTGTTTCTCGTTTCAATACTAAATTTGGTTTAGATACTACGCAAAAACGTTTGTGTACGATGTTCGAAGCTCAATGATATCACTGCAATTTTTATTAAATATACGCCTCCAGGAATTTTGCCAAAATGTTTCATGTTTGCATTTTCCCCCTTATAATATTGCGCTATATATGAATATCTGAGTAACGATTACTTACTCTACAGAAGCCATATTTTGCGTCAAAAGTACTTTCAGACCACTTACATTTCTAAATTTTACGAGAAAAAAATGACACATTTGAGAAAACCGTCATTTTGGTCCACATTAAGACGCTATTTACACCACGCGGTGCTCGAATTACAAATCATATTTATACCTCAATATAAAGCAAATTAATAGTAATTCTTATATGGCAAGTTTTATCATTACAATTTTTGTTTAAGGAAGAAAATAATTTTTTGAAGTTTCCCATTGACGGCAACAGGAAATTTCAAAGAGGAAGCTACCGTGTGACCAAATGGGAAGACTATAGCCGTCAAAAATTATTTTCTTCCTTAAAACAAAAATTCTAATCATAACTCTTGCCATATAAGAATAACTATTTATTTGCTTTATATTGAGGTATAAAGATGATTTGTATTTAAGCACCACTGGTGTAAATTGCGTATTAATGTGGACAAAATGATGATTTTCTCAAATTTGTCATTTTTTCTCGTAAAATTTAGAAACGCCAGTGGTCTGAGAATATTTTTAACGCAAAATATACCTTCTGTAGAGTAAGCATTCATTACTAAAATATTATTATATAGCGCAATATCATAAGGGGAAAAATGCAAACATAGAACACTTTGGCAAAATTTTTGGAGATGTGTATGACCGAAAAATTGCAGTAATATTACTGAGCTTCGAACACCTTAGACAAACCCCTTTGCTTAATATCTAAGCTAAAATTGGTATTGAAACAAGAAACGGTACTATAATAATAAATCTTCAGATAAACATCACTCGGGCGACATTCTGCGAAATTCAACTCTGAAATATTCTTTCTGAAAATTTCTCTCTGAAATATTCTAGCAATTCACTGCTTTCAATGCAATAAATCAGCACAATTTTTTCGATTACATTTAAGATGGTCGCCAAAATGGCAGGGGAGTTTGGCGTGGAATGCCCCGTAAGACAGTCCAGTCGGGATCATTAGAATCCCGACGCTTCCATAAACGCCGGGAAAATATCCCACGCTTTCATCATCTTTCACAGAAATTATGCCGCCAGCTCGGCACTCTGTGCCAAGTTGCTGCTGTAGGCTTACAATATTGCCGAGCACTGGCGTAGCCAGCGGGGGAGGGGCGGAATAGTTCTTACTGCCCCCCTCCCCCAAGAAATTTTTCAATTTTGTATGCGTATATACACACGCACACATACAAACGCACGCACGAACATGTATAAAGTATGGTTGAACTCCCCCTCTCCCCCCAAAAATTTCTAGCTACGCTACTGTTGGCGAGTTAGCCTAATCGGTACTAAGCGAAGTAACGCAATCTGTGTACCCAATTTGGGAGATACCAAGAACAAAATCCAATGAATGAAACTCTGAGTTTGGATTAGAAGAATAACTTTTATTGAGGGAAAGCGAAGGTAGCGAAGGGGTCTAGGAGCTAGATGGGTGGGGCCCTATTAAACTCTGCTTATGCATGCCACCAGTCTTATATACTTACGAGGAGAAAAGAAATTAATTTGCGGCATAGAGAACCGGGCCATAACCGGGCTGCTATTCAGGACATTGTCAAATTCCGCCATGCTGTTATGTTCCGCCATTGGTCAACTCTGATTGGCCCATAGAGCTGCAACGGCTTCTCTGATTGGCTTCAAATGCCGCCATTACGAATTTTGACAATGTGTCGAGATTGACGTGAATCTAAACTGAGAAAACCACTCGTAAAAAGACAAATTAAATATAATATTCTTTTTTATCCATGAAGTTTTAAACACATATATTGTCAACGTGTGCTATTTAAAAATTTTATTGTGATTTATAGACGCTGTTATGGAGAACATCACCGTCGACTTTAGCGAAACATTTGAGGTTAGTCGACGACACTGTGTAGTGCGTGCATGCGCCAATGCGGTTCCGTATTTGTATGTGTGGTGTTCTGCTGCAGCGTTAAATCTTCAAGCGGCGCGTTTTCTGTAACGCGCTCAGAAAATATCAGCCATGCGGAATCTGCAGCTTCGACATACTTCAACAAAAAAGCTGTCACTGGCAGGCACAAACAGCCGGATTTGCTCCGACGCCGACTCCGGAAACGTTTACGTCGTCGATGGGAATTGCATCGTTTCTTTCGGAAGAGATCTCGAGGTACTCACGCCGTTTTTAGTTCCTGCATGCTGCACGGTACTACCAGCACTGCTAATAGCAGTGGCATTCATGACCAACATGATGATTTGAATGAACTGATGTTTTATAGGAGACCAAGACACTGGTTGACGAGCTGGGCAATGACAGCGACGTCGTATCAAGCTTCGTTTTCTTGTCGGAGTTCCAGTCGTTATGCATCGGAAAGAAATCTGGTGATATACTGATGTACGATGTCAATAAATGCAAGGTAAGCAACGGGGTTTCTTTTGAAAATGCTTCACGGCTTGACTCTTTTAAACCACTGATCTGAAAACGGCCTAAGGATGTTTCACTGGTTGGCACTGAAGTTATTGAAGAAAGAGAAACAAACAGCTTTAGTGGTGAATGTGCGGCAGTGATCGCGTGCTGTAGCCCAAACTTGGCGCATTTCTAGCGCGGTACTGTTTCGCGTCCTCCTCTTGTTTACATTTGTACTTATCCTGAACGCTACAGATGTTTGAACGCGTTAAACAAGCATCGCGGCTCAATTTAGCTTTTGAAGTATTTGACCTTGATTGCCCTCCAATTTGGTTGTCTGTAGGCACAAGCTGTTGGCAGCGTTACGGGTGGCATTTTGGCCATGCAATGGAGTCCAGATTATGAGCTCGTCGTTGTTATTTCAGGTACGTACGTTTTCGTTTGACTATTCCACCGTTTGACTCCATGGCTTGCGTGTTTTGTGGAATTCCACAAGTACGACTTCAAATGGTAAATTGAAACAAATAAGGTTCGCAGGAAGGGATCATCCGTCACCGAATTAGGGAAGCTTCAAGTCAACCTTTCAGCTAGGGCACTCAGGTGACAGATATCATACTCCTTGTCAAAACATTGCTTTTAGGCAGAGGCTCCCTTTGTATATCCACTGCTGATCGCCGATATCAAACTTTGATGACGTACAGATATACAGCTGTGATGGTGGGATAATATGAAATATTACTAGTTGTGGTTTTCGGAGGACCGGTTGATGTTTATAGTTGATCTTTGGATGACTGGCTAATGTTTGAAACATTATGAAAAAACGACTGCTACCTTCTATTTATGTAATTGTCAAAGCTGCATGCATTTCCTTAGTTAAAATTTTGTGCGCGGTATGAAGTTCATGTTCAGAGTGTAAGTAAAGGGGTCACGATAGGGGTCTCGCCGTGACTTACTAAAATAGTTCCACCCGCAGTCAATATTGTATGTTCACGTATCGCATATTATGAGTTCAACATTGGTTATTCCTCTGATGCACTCAATACATTGCATATCTTCATATCTGCAGCACATTTTTATTATCTAAGAGAGAGATAATAAAACGAAAGAAAGGCAGGGAAGGTAACCAGAATTGGTAGCATCCTTATTATCTAAGAGCTCACCATAGAAGGAAATAGAATCAGCATTTATCATAGGACATTGCTTTTAAATACAAAGTTCATAACTCGAATATGTTGAAGCTCTTTGTCACGGAATGCAGACGTTTGAAAGATACCATACTCTTGCGTACAAGCTGAGGAGAACAAGGTAGCATAATGTAGCATGAAGTGCTAATACTGATTACCGTTTCTTCTATGATTAACATTGCGAAGCCGGTGTTCCTTGAACCTTAGGTGAAGACAAGGTGTTGCTTATGACGAAGGAATTTGACGTGATCTCAGGAAAAAGACCTCCATTCTGAAGAATTTGGTGAATGTAAGTAATTGGCTTTTGTTTGATGTCATTAGTTATTCTGGCTTTCTTTGTTTTTCTTTAATGCTGTCTTGTATCCAAAACTAGCCATACTGCATATATATACATATATATAGTATATGTCATAGCAGTGTCATTTGGCTTTATTCTTTAGTGTATTGCAATATTTACAGTAATGCACAACTTGCAAGTCTCAATTGCTGAGCTCACTGCATTGTTTCATTGCCATGTCATCGTAGCTAAGTGGTGTTTTATGCTTTTTAGTCGTGAATTAATATGGATTGCTGATAAATGTGTCAAAGTTGCATAATTGAAAAGAAGTCAAGGTGTAGAATGATGCTTTGTACACGTTGTGTTGTGTCCTCATAATGTAAGAGTAATGGAATATCGATTTGATGATCCTGGCAATAGCAAAAGCTTTCCTGGAGTGTTAATTAAAATTGCTAGAACAGTAAAAGCTTGTTCATTCGGATTTCACGGGCCCAGAAGAAATGTCCAAATTAACCGAATGTCGTGTCGAAAGTATCAAGAAAACAACAAACAAATGTCTGTTACATCAATATGCTTTCATTTTCTTGATGAATACGTAAATCCTGTACTTATTTTGCATAGCAGCAGTGTAAAAGCTGCAATTTTCGACATCCTGCGACTTTGTTCTCAATGCGACCATGGTGCCAGACTGCCATGTTTAATTAGCTAAAAACGTGCTCTGCGCCCCTCCCTTGTAAAGTGGCCGGCAAATGATCGTTTGTTCATCACAATGTAGCAAACGAGTTTTATGTCAACATACCGACCGCGGCTGAAATCTCTATCTTCAACAGCTTCCACCATGTATGAGCTTTGTGACATTGCACGCACAGTTCATCAAGTTAAAACGAAGCTGCACAGTGCCGGATCCGCATGTGGACGAAACCATGGTCACTAACTGATGAAAATAGCGATGCAGACAGCGCCACATCGTTCCGGTTGTCTGTGAACGCTGTTTTTGCTCTGTTGTGTCGCTTGGTAATCAGCGCGCTGCGGGGATCATCTGAATTAACCGGGTTGCTGCCGAATTTGACCGAATTAATGAGTTTGATGCCACTGAACAACGCATAATGTAGCCGGGACACATCCGAATTTTCCAAATTAATGAGGGCCGAATTAACGATCTTTTACTGTACAATGAAATGCAGCAATATTACTGGCCGCATTTGTGTGCTGTGTGTAAATGAATGTTGTATATGCTAGGCAGAGGCTATATTATTGAAATGCCATAGTTGCTCTGGCCGGTGTTACTAGTCCTGACAGGTTTATTTCACAAATTGTTTTATAATTGCGGGTCTCAAACAGCAGTCATAAAACATTTAATTCACAGGGTGTGTCTTTTGTCTTAATACAATTTTAAAAAATTCAATACAAGGTTTAGAGATATCACTTTAAAAGTAATGTGCTAATTTCACTGGCTTACTCGGAAGTGCTCCCTTCGAGCAATGCATTTATACCAGCACAATGGCATTATAGGCTCAACACAGCATAATAAAGCTTTCAATGTTACCAGAAATTGTGGTGCTACTTCATATGTGTCACCTGCATATAATGAATATGTGAATGGTTAGTATATCATCTGAGTAGTTTGAGCTCACATGCTTACCCATGCTATCTCTGCCAATGTTTCAGCTTCACGCGAACCAACAGTAGATGTATGCAGATGACACTATGAGAGCTAAACAAACAGGACCAGCAATTCAGAGTGTAGAAGCCATAAAAGCTTAATCAGCTGGAGCATCTGTGAGGTTCTACTGTGTACACACTTTCTAATTTGTTTCATGCCACTTCCATAGAGAGCAAACAGGTTTTTCATCTTAAAAGCTTGATATGTAATTCTTTGTTCACAACTCTAATTTTTTAGGTGTTCCTATCACTGCTGGCTGGGGCTCCAAAGAAACTCAGTTTCATGGATCTGAAGGGAAACAAGCTGCCAAGGTGGAGGAGAAGGTATTGTCTCGCAAACATGTCTCGCTCAGCATTAACTTTTTGAAATTAAAGTACATTGCTAGCTGTTAAAATTAAGTCATAACTTCCAACTTTGCTTGCTTACATATCGATGGCTAAACTTTTTTTTTATTTTCTGAGGTCCGTGGCTGCTTGTAGATGATGATGATTGGTTGGATAGCTAATGAAAGAGTAATGTACTGTGTTCTTTACGTTTTGCAATGTGCAGCCTCCTGAGCCTGCCTTCTGGTGGGACGACAAGTGTTCTCGTGTCTCATGGCGCGGGGATGGCCAGTACTTTGTCACTTCTTGCATCAACCCTACTGTGGGTACGTCAGATGAAGCCTCCCGAAATTATTTTGTTAGATTATAGTTTTGGTCCAGTTTCATCGTTTTTTCTTCTGTAACATTTAACAGAATCTCTTTATCTCATATTATTCAGTAGCTTCAACTTTATGCTCAGACATATACAACACATACCAAAAAGTGTGGCCTTACTTAAGCGTAGTTTTTTGCTTAATGATTGTGTGTTTGCTGGGTACAAGAATATTGCATGTCTGCCCCCACTTGTCAATATCAGTACCACACGTGTAACAGCAACTTTCTGCATATCCTTGCAGGAAATCGTAAGTTGAGGTTATGGAGCCGAGATGGCACACTGCAGTACACAGGCGCAGACATGAATGGCCTGGAACAAGCCCTTGGTTGGAAGTGAGTGCCTGAAGCATTACGACTGATTTCTTTTCGCTAATTCTTGGTTAGCGAGTGGTTACCACTCTTCCAAGACTTACTGTGCTTTCAAGTGAAAAATTACCAGGAGGTGAAGTTCCTTGATTTTGTACCATGCTCTATATGGACATTTTCTTGATGCTAAACTAGCAGCAGCCAAAATTTAAGGTAGCACTGAAATTCCAAGATCATCTTAGTCTGTTCCTCAGGGGCTGACTGTCACCAAAATCAACACTATAACGAGGCATCTCCTCAAGTCGTGGTATGTTCAGAACTGTCCCAACAACATTGGGGACGTTGCCTACTGTGTAGGCCCATGGCCTTTGCAACATGATAAAGAGGGGGAACGAAAAGCAGAATGAGAAGCGATAAAATGGCTGTTTTTTCGACTGCTTCTATCACCTTCTAAAGAAGGGACCAAATCATTGCCGACATGTGAGGACTTTAAACTTTGCCTGGTGCCTTGTTTAGTCTCTAGAATCTTCCATCCAGCTAGGCATATTTCTGATGAGCTTGTTTACGTATGGGTACTTACGCTAATGTTATTGTAGCGTTAGTGAATATTGTTTATCTTCGGTGCAAGTTCCACTGAGTGCACTTGACTGGTAGTTGCAAAAAATACTACATGTCATGGTCAGGGCTCTGCTTCTATGAGTGTGTAAGGCGTTCACATTATTAATAATCAGCAGCTCATTAGCATCACCAAAAGTTAGCAGCATAATAAGATGCATTACTTGATGCCCTTTCAATTTCTTGCATAGTCCTTGCATAGGCATTGGGTTGTTTTTTTTCCTTTGTATTCCTTGGGTAATCCCTTGTTTTCACGCTGGATACACTAGAGGAGCAGAAAAGGGGCACTCATTGGAAATGTATCTGCATTTGCGAACTAGGGAAATTTTATGACATTCTAAAATAAATACTTAGCAGAATCAAATCATAGACTTGATTAATGTTATAGATATTTGCTTTGAGGAAGATGAATATTAAATGCATTTAAAGTTATGTACAGGCCTGTAATCTAAAAAATGTGTTACAGAAACTAGTCACCTAAAGCGATATATGCAACTTTGCCTTGTGTGCATTGTTTGCGGTAAGGAAATCCTGGCTTCAGCCAATGCTTCAACAAAGCAACTTGTCTTCATCGACGCCCTGACAAAGATTAGTCACCTTATTGAAATGTTGGCTTCAGCTTTAGAGCTTCAGCCTTCGTGGGTGGTTTCAACCCTTATTCAACCATTCTCACCCTGATCTCGAAGGATCGCTTCATGTAAGGATCTCAGGCGCTCACGATTAATCCCCAGTCTCGCATAATGGCATATCTCATTATCGAATCACATGGTAGTTCTGGCATGTAATATGTCAGGGTTTAATATCATTACATCTTTTTCATCACTTCAGTATCTCCATTATAGGTTGTGCCTTGTTTGGATATTTAGTACATGACCCATTCATCTAGTAGATGACAGTGTGGTTTCATGACAATGTGAGGGGTTTCCCTCACACAAGTTGTTGTCGGTGACCTTCACAAATTATGAAGGCAGCCTTTGTGAAAAGCCGTGGTGGTTTCCTGAGTTGTCTTTTTTTTTTCCTTAGGCCTTCAGGCAGTGTGATTGCTTCAAGCCAGCGTCTACCGAACAAGCACATGATTGTCTTTTTTGAGAAGAATGGTTTAAATCATGGAGGTTTCCAGCTGCCCTTTAGATCTAATGAATTCAAGGTACCTTTCTATCACTATTTTTTTTTCTTCTTTCTTATCCATGAATTGACATTAGCCTGCACTTTGTTTTCTTCAAGGTGAAGGAGGTATCCTGGAGTCCAGACTCTACCATACTGGCTGTGGTTGGGTCAATGTTTCCGTCCAATGAATCATCACTGCCTCCCAAAGAACTAGGTAAATGCACTTTTTAGTATTCCATTAAAAAAAAGATAAAAAAATGGGAGCATTTTTTGCATGTTTTAAATATTTTTATGTGTAAATTTTACTCATTATTTTCGAGGCATGCAAATATAGCAAATGCCAAATCCTAGAAAGTTGATAATACACTCAAACCTCGTTATAACGAACACGGATATAACGAATTATCGGTTATAACGAAGTAAATGAAGAATAGTCTTGTAATAGCTACAGTGCTACAAATAAACGTTTATAACGAATTTTCGGATATAACGAAGTTATTTTCGTGGCAGATGCGACTTTGTTATAGCGAGGTTTGAGTGTATCCGAGTCTGTTTGCTTTTGTGTGCAAATTTGGTGTAATACAGTCTCCAGTTAAGGTGCATTGTAGTAGAGAGAGAGAGAGAGAACAAATTTATTTAAAACAAAACCCAGTCTGGGTCCACTCAGAGCAAGGCCTAGTCGTCAGACAGGCCTTGAAGTGTGGAGGTGTTCGATCAGTGCTTTCGTGATGTCTGCTGAGAAGTCCACCAGCCACTCCTCCTGGTTCCAGGTCTTTGTGTAGTAGGTGTATGTCCGAGGCTGCTGCACATGACTGCATGGCCACCTGGACAATCCGCCAGAATGTCGGCATTGTAGAAGTTGTTTAATGTTTAAAGGGCCCCTCACCAGGTGACAACGATTTTAATTAGACATTGGAAGTTGTTGCGAGCCCAATTAAGAGCATTATGCCACAAGAATTTTTCTAATCGGTCTGTTAGAAGCTGTGAAAAACAATTTGTAGCGGCGCGAAACCATGATGCGAGGAGGCGAGCTGCAAACCCTTGCCGCTTGCCCCGTGTGGCCTTCGCTAGCAAAATCCCTTCCCTGCCCTCTTCGGCACGCGAGCAGGAGGATCACATAACGCATAGGCATGAACACATCACGCGCACACAATGTCACGAGTGCATGACGTGCACGAACCAGCCCGAGCCCCCGAGATGAGAGCGGTGTTGTGGCGGCGTTCTTCGCGCTTCATCTCTGCAAGTTATGCCGAATGCGCCCTTCCCGATCACTTGGCTTTCAACCTATTACTGAGCACGAAAGCTGCTACATTTGTACGGATGCGAGACTAGCGGTGTGCCGCATGAACATCTAGTTAGACGCGGGAGGATAAATGAGCCTAATGAGGGCTGGAACGCGGTAGAAAATTAGTTTCGTTGTAAAGGCTGGCGTCTGCACGATGCGCAAAGCGCGAAAACACGAACGCGTGCGAAACGGAGGTAGATTAGTCTCGAATCTTGCTGCGATTCGCAGTAAAAATTAAAGAAAGAAGATGCACACATTCCGTTTATGTGTATTATTATTGCTCTCAAGATTTATTCATCCATTCAAGCAACAAATTACACAAACTACACGTCGTGTCAAATAATTATTGTAGTGTCACGTGCTACTGTTGGCGACGTCAGAGCATATTTGTCTACGTATGGGGGCGACGTCACAGCACTACCATCTAGGGCACTGCACGGGTCGGATTTTACGGCCCGGGCCCGCTTTATGAAGCCCGAGCCCAGCCCAGGCTCGTGGTTCCAAGCGCGGGCCCGGCCCGGGCCCGTGGTTCCAAGCGCGGGCCCGGCCCGGGCCCGTCGTTCCAAGCCCGGGCCCGGGCGTTCATTACTAAACTAATCCAGGGCACGCTTGTTCATGACCAGGCCCGACCCGGGCCCGCTAGAGGATATTAGTTGTTGATGATGATCATTAATGATGCCGTGCACTTTGTAGCGGGCGATTGGACGGAAAATCCGGTGTGTACATGCATCGAAATGTTGCTTTGCCCGCGGTGGTAGCTCAGCGGTTAAGCTGTTTCGCTGTTGAGTCCTAGGACGCATGTGCGATTCCCGCGTCCACAGCGGCCGCAATTTGATGGGGACGAAATGCAAGAACACCTGTGTATATACTTATCTTTAGGTGCACGTTAGAGAACTCGAGGTGGTCGAAATTAATCCGGTGCCACTACGGCGTGCCTCGTAATCATATCGTGGTTTTGGCACGTAATACCAAGGAATATAAATGAAATGTACCGTATGTGTCAACCTCGAATAAAAGACCGAAATCTTTATTCCTCCCATGGGAACAACCGTGATCTAGCCCATTGTTAGTGCTGTTTATATATATATATATATATATATATGTATGTATATATATATATATATATATATATATATATATATATATATATATATATATATTATATATATATATGTGTATATATATATACGTGATCTGGCATGCTTATAAGGAAACTCACCACGATGTACTTGTTACTTTGACAAAGTCTGGTCCAGCAGACGAAACGTTAGTGAAAATATACAGTGCCAATCTATATCTATACTGGTGAAAAAAAATAACACTTCAACTGTTTTTCTATTTTTATTAGGGGTGTGCGAATATTCGAAATCTCGAATATTTTTCAAATAGTGTTTGCTATTCGATTCGCACTGGAATTTTACTATTCGAACTATTCGAACTTCCCAAAAACAAATACAGTCAACGTCCGATTGAAAGTGACCCCTTCAGATTTTCAATATGCTTCACCTCGTTACGCTGTCGTATTGCGGCAAAGCTGCCTTTCAAGCTCCATTACGGCCGAACTTTGCCAAGACTGAGCCCCGTATTCACAAACGCTCCTCGACTCGAATTTCGTCCTTCACTTGAACAAGTCGAGCACAGCGCCGCTGTTCGACCGAAAATGACACCGCGCTTTTCAAGAATCGCTGCAGATAATCGCTGATATGCAGTGATTTGTTCCGCCTAGAAACGGCGCTCCCATAGACTTTCTCAAGTCAAGGTGGAGCGTTGAGTGAAGGGACGTTCTAGAATACGGGGGACAGTCAACGTTCGATTGGAAGTGGTCCCTAGATTTTCAATATGCTCCACCTCATCACACCTCGGTATTGCGGCAAAGCTGCCTTTCAAGCTCCGTTACGGTCGAACTTTGCCAAGACAGTCAACGTCCGATTGGAAGTGGTCCCTAGAGTTTCAATATGCTTTACCTCATCACACCCCGGTATTGCGGCAAAGCTGCCGTTAAAGCTCTGCTACGGTCGCAAATGTACTGACTCAAGAAAACACTGGTTCCAACATGGAGATGAAAGATGGTTCCAACATGGAGATGATAGATGTGGCAGAGGTGGGGGCTCAATTAATGCTGTTTTGGACCTGAAATTTGAGCAGGAAGTCCGAAAAATTGGAAGCCGAAACTTTTCAGCATCCAAAATTTCAGATGTTCTTATATCGATGTCTATGAGGCGGATTTGGAACTCCGGACTTGAAAGGAGCACACCCTTGTCCGCCACATCAGTTGGGCTTCCACAGAAGTTCAAAGAGGAGAGGCTGAGGAAATGGCATCTTTGCCTATCACGTGTGACGTGTTGTCGGCAACACTTTGGTTGCACCAAATCATGTACATAAATACAATTCAGCCTCTACATTGCCTCATTCTTGAAAAAACAACTATGAAACACCACCCCGCCAGTGCTTCATCAGCCTAGCAAAAAGAAACACTTTCATGTTGCTATCTCATAAGAATATGCTTGGGAATCCTCTCTAACTTTTTTTCTGCAATTTCGCTTCGAAGTATTCGAAAAATATTCTAGAAATATTCGAATATTCGAGAAATATTCGAAAAATTTTCGATTTGATTCGCACTCACACTTCAATATTCGAATTCGCTTCGCACCCAAAATTTTGCTATTCGCACAGCTCTAATTTTTATTGCTAAGCTTTACTAAGAGCCAGCTCTTTGCACGTGTCACTTCAGCTTGGCACAGTATACCTTAGACCATGCAATGCATAATGTTCGCGTGTGCTTGAAGGCCCGACTTACGCCTTTTAATGAGCGGGTCCGAGTCCGGCCCGGCCCGCAGCCTCAAGCCCGGGCCCGGCCCAGGCCCGCGGCTTCAAGCCCAGGTCCGGCCCGGGCCCGCACTTTCAAGCCCGAGCCCAGCCCGGGCCCGCCGGAAAACGCTTCGGACGGGCCGGGCCCGGGCTTTCGGGTTGGCCCGGGCCTGTGCAGTGCTCTACCATCTTTTAGGGCCATTCCATCATGTACGTCATCCCCTCATTCTCTGGGCGCGCGGCTGCTAGAAGAAGGGCAAGCAGTGTTCAGCTTGAAATTTGACCCATTTACGCGGTGCATAGCGTTGCAAATTTTGGCAAGCGTAATCGTGAACGCCCAGTGCATACATTGCGCTCGTCAGCTCAATATTGTCAAACCTGGTGAGGAGCCCTTTAATATACAGTCGTACTCAATATGAATTGGAACACAGTGCCCATGGACGTACTGGCTCCAAGGCTATACACCATTTTCCGGACACGCTAAAGCACCGCCATCTTGGACTGATAACGTTGCAGTTTTGTATCCGTATCATATAAACAAACAGTGCCTACGGTGAACTCGCATGCACGAAAACGCTTGGGCCGGTACATTCAACGTTTAATGACCATGATCATTTCATATTACAACATAGAAAACAGGCAGATCAATCGCTTATCAGTCCAAGATGGCGGCGCCCATGAATCGAAAATAAAATCGTGTATACAGTAACACTGGCAAATGTTAAATTGGTTTACAGAATGCCAGTATTCAGTGTTCAGTTCACTGATTTTTCATATGTCGGCAACGCTGTGTAGTATTGGCACAGCATGACTACATTTCGATGTAGTAATGTGGAAATTGATCCATTAGTCTGCAGTACCCAGTATTTAGCAAACTGTATGACTGTTTTTTATGTGAACAAATGTAAGAATCATCTAAGTTGGGTCAGTGGCAACTCCCAGTTGCTGTTGTGGATGTTACACAGTGCTAATGTAACACAATTGTTATATTTTATTATTCATGTTGTAACAGCTGTGACTAACAGCATACTTGAAATTGGTGGGGACATTACCTCTTTGGTCTTTTCATTGAAAGGCATATTTTTGGGGGGCTAGTTGACCACTGTGGCTTTATCTAATGTCTTTTGCACGATTGTTTTTTGTCCAGTGCTGCTGTACAGCATGAAGAACTATCATTGGTATCTGAAGCAGACGTTGCAGTTCAGCATGGGTGAACTCGGGAAACTTGCTGATCTTCACTGGGATGAGGGAAACATGCTTAGTCTGCATGTGCTGTCTCTTGACGGGCAGTACTGGCATTACGCATGGTCTTGGGCTGTGCACAGGAGCCACTGTGGGACACAGGAGAGCACTGCCAACGTGACTGTCATCGATGGAGGTAACAAGATATAACTCTGTGACCTTTATGCTGCCTGGACTCTTAGTAGCTATCGTGTGTTCTGCTCACCAGAAGGCCCTGGTTTCAGTTATCAGCTATGTCAGCCATACAGAAGTAAGGCAGAATGCCAAGGCAATGATGTAATTAGGCTAGGTGCACACCACTGCGGTTACACTTAATGTGGAGCCTTCTGGTGTGGCTTCCCTGACGAGCCACTGAGCGGGAACAGTTTCTTAATTACCTATTCTTTACTTTGACCTTTTTCCTTTTTGACAAGCCAGTCTTTCATGCTGACTGGTATGCTAACGCAATTGTGGTATGCACAATTAGGGATAAATTAGACATGCAAGAACACCTGCAAGACATGCAAGAACACCTATCAGTTAGCATTATTGGGAAGTGGCCATTGCTGCTGTTTTAGTGCATTCTGGTTTGCCGTGGAACCCAGTGTGTGAGTAAATGTTTGTGTGCACCCTCATTCTGTTCTTCAGTTTTCTTAAATTCCTTCACTACATCTTACATATGCAAATAATACAGCATATACATGGATATAGTTCGCCTCACCTCTGTTTGCTGTTTATGCAGATACTGTTCTGGCAACTCTCTTCAAGGTGGCTGTTGTACCCCCACCAATGTGTAGCTTCAGAGTCAAGACAGCTGCATCTGTCAATGACGTGGCATTTGGAATTGGGCAGCATGAGAATGATTTTGCCATTGTTCTTCAGGACGAAAACAGCCTCGTGTTCGTGCTCAGCAGTCCAGGTGTGGATGTTAATCTTTCCCACTTTCCTTACTGTCTGTTCATTTACTTTACCAGTTAGGTCTTCTTCAAGCTGAACCTCTGGTAAGGTGTAGGACATGCAAACTGGGAAAAAGACTAGCCACCACTCATCTTTAGCGTGTTTGGTATTCTGGTAAATGTAAGGGAATTTGCGTAATACCATACTACTGGATGCTTGCAGTAGTAACATCTGGTCAAGCCTTGTCTAACTACTGTTACTGGCATGTTTTCTGCTGTTCAACATGTGTTCATGCAAAAAAAAGATTTTAAGCTTGATGTGTTCAAGACTACAACACTGCTGCAAATTTGCACCAGCAGCGAAGTAGCATAGCAGTGAGGTTACTGATGTAATGGCTGCATTTGACAAGTTAAGTCTTTGCACCTCCAGGTGGTGCTACTACTTTGTCATTAACATTTGCGTCCAGTAATTTGCAAATGCTAATAAGTTTGCAAACTAAAACTCTCTAACTGTGTGTGGATGAGGATGTGCTTACACACATGTGCAAATGCAGTTTTTTTTTCTTTTTTACTTAAGAATATTCATAGTTCTCTGTTCACTGCAGAGCTTCTTAAAGCACGGAATCCACATAAATGAAATTTCATCAAAGATGATGAATCCACTTGTTGACAGTGGGGTGCAGAAAATACTTCCCTGTAAGCCTGTAAGACAAGCACATTTATAGCTCACCTGAATAGGATCCTAGATGATTGACAGAGTAGATAAAAAATTCAACAGCCTCTTTTTTTTTTTTTTGCGCATAGTATTTGGCCAGAGAGCAATTAATAAGGATCGTACAGAAGAATTGTGCAGTCAGTCATGGCAGTTTGTTTTGCAGGAGATTTTGTGAAGCCACCCAGCAGCAGCTGCACACTGCAGCTTGAAGGTGCAGGTGGAGAAAATGGCTTTGAGGTTACATCGAGTATACCTGAATGCTATGGGCCATACAGGTCAGTACTACCTTACTGCCTCAGAAATTGCTGCCGTTACGTGTTGCAAGTCTAAATTTTTAACCCTTATTATGACAAGCAACAGTAATTATCAGCCAGATAATTGGGACCACAGCCCATTCTGTGAGCCTCTTGTTTCCCCTGTCAGGTGGACCTATTCTTTGTCTGCAGATTTTTTAATATCATTGCTTCATTCAATTTGCCCTCAACTGTGTTTTCTTTTTTTTTTTTTTTTGACACTAATTTAGTTACCCATAAATGCTACCAATTATTTGTTCTAGCCATTACAGGACGTCCTTGGCTCCACTCCTTGATCTTACTGTAGTTGAACTTATAATGTGAGCCTTTTATCTCCTATGTAACACTCCTTAAGTTAACTTCCTTTCAGGTTTCCTTATTAGTCAACACAAAAATTTGGGCTAGTTGGTGGGTGCAGAAGCGCCTGTCCTGTTTATGTGTCTTCTTCTTACAACTGTGTTTGTTCCGCTGCGCTTGCTCAGATGCGCAAGAATCCTTACTAGTTTCCAGAATCGTAAGTTGAATTTCATGGCGAAGAAATTTTTTGGCAATGATTTCTGTTTCTTTCCCGAACAGATAAAGGGGGGAGTGCACATTTCTGGTTCACTAAGGCGCACCAATAAATTGTAATGCATTTTTCTTTCCCACATTATATCACTATATTTCCATTTTGTGTTATTCTCAAACTGGGTTGCATGTAATACAAGCAGTCAACCTCTTCTTATTATGCTTCATTTCTTAATATTTAGCCACTGAATGTTTTCGCATCTGTGAATATTCTTTTGATCACTTGCACAAAGACACTGACCAACCATCCCACCGCAAATCACAAACAGGTGTAAATGGGAAGATACAATGATTCAAGATTATGTGACATTAAAAGGGCTAAAGTGTGATGCTTTCATGCTTTTATTGCACCTGAGCACAAACTGAATGGTGTGTTGTATATTTACAGAATAAAACATGACGGAATTCAAATACCTGAGCATGCTATGAGCCTGCACCACTGGACATGGGCCTCCAAAGATTATCTGTTGTGTGTGTGTACCAGTGAGGAATCCCACCAGCTGCTGCGAGTGGATATCAAACATGGACAAGAAACGCATCTCGTTGCAAAGTAAGTTATCAGTAGGGGTGTGCGAATATTCGAACTTTTGAATTTTTTTTTAATAGTGTTTGCTATTCGATTCGATTTGCACTGGAATATTGCTATTCGAAGTATTCGAACTTTCAGAAAATAAATATAACGGCTTATATAATAGCAGAAAATAAATATAACAAAGAAAAATAGGCATCCAGTGTGCTTGGTCTTGCGTTTTAGAGCGCTGACGTGCAAAACTGCTAGCCGCTTCCACCGATGCTCCAAGCGGTTGCTGTGCGACGAGCTTGCCCGTGGTCCGCTGCCGATGCATAAAATGCCCATCCACGATTCCGAGATCTGTTATGAGTCATCATAAGTGTGCGACAAATGTTTTGCTTTGGCATTGACATTGCTTTGGATTACACTTCTGGGTTCCTCAGCCATATTACAATTGAACAGCAGTTTTCTATCACTTTGCTATTATTACAGTAGAACCTCGTTGATACGCTTCCAAAAAAAACGTGTAAAATAAACGTACGATCCAGAAAAATGTACGATCCGAATCGAGTAAAAATTGAGGCTGACAAGCCCATATTGAGGTGCAAGTGCAAAAAAACATTTATTTCTAAAAAAACATGGAGTGACTCTTCGATTTTCAAACTCCTGGCCTCTCGCTGGCAGCCATTGGTCAGCCAGGTAGTTCCGGTCCTGACCGGAAATAACGTCATGGTCACGTGCGTTGAAATGCCGAGACAACCCGAATATTGCAAAATCGAACTCTGGGACAGCCAGCGTAAACGTAAAGAAACGCTACTGCCGGGTCAGCAGACGAAACTTTGTGCCACATGAGCGTCGGTTCTTTCTGCATTGCCGCTTGGAAATATGGGGCTAGGTTTGCCCAAGAAGGGAAGTGATATTCTCGAGCATACGCATTTGGGATACGATCACATACGTTCACAAGATCACGCGCGACTCGCCCCTTCCGTGAAGAAAACTGCCACCCCGCTAAAGGTTTAACAAGCTCAACTCTTCGCAGTGCACGTAACAATCGCGGTACGACACGATATGCGAAATCTCGCGAAAGTGATAAGCATCCCCGAAAGCGACATCTGTTCGCGGATATCGCATACTGCGTCACACACTCGCGCTGATCAGTTTGCGTTCTGTCTTAATTAAGATATGCGCTGGTATGTTCGCCGCCACTCGTAATCGCACCATCTCGCACGGCGGAACGGGCTTTAAAAGATAACGCCCAGAGTAATGGCAACCGAAGGTGAAGTCCCCAAGCGCCTGCACTGCGATCTGTCGAGTCCTCACAAACATGGCGGCGAGCGCGCATCGTCTCGTTTTGGCGTCTGATAACCAGAAACCTCCCATATATCTTCCAGAACAAATTTTTTCTGGCAGCCTCTGACGACCCGCTGGTAGGCAGAATTGGCCAGCCTGAGAAAAAGGAACGCCGATTGGAATTGCGCCGGGCGGAGCAACCCGAAAACGAACGCGCTCCGGGAGAAAAGTGTGGGGGAAATTATCGGCCATATTCACTGGGCACAATGGCGGCGTTGCTATGGTTACGTGTCGCGGCGTGTTGTGCAGCGGCGGCATGTGCGTTTCCGTAGGTCTTGTACCGAACCGTGGTGGACTGGAGAAGCGACAACCTCCATTCTTTGGGCCGCATTGTTATTTCCCCCGGCTGTTGTTGTAGCCTTGGGGTCTGAACAAAGTTGTGTGGAATGAGTGTGCATCCGTGTACCGGCTACGGATGAAGGATTTGCAATGCTCAGCAAAATCGTGCCAAGTGCTACAGAAAATACTTTTTTTTTTTTGAAAGCCGTTTGAAGATTTTGACGGCCAGCGTCGCTGCCTGCCTTCGGGTTGGTGTGTGGTTGACAGAAAGCGGCGACCGAGCAATTCGGAGAAGACACGGAGAGGACGATCGAGCAATTCGGAAGAGATGCGGAGGGGACGATCGAGCAAAGCAGAGAAAGTGCGGAGGAGACAACTGAACAAAACAGAAAAAGCGTGGAGGGGGGTAAGGCACTGCGGAGAAGCTGCCGTCGCCGCGCGGCGG
>NC_051178.1:148173061-148202622 GCF_013339695.2 Rhipicephalus sanguineus | reverse complement strand
GCCTTCACCATGGCTACTGATGTGTAAAGGCTCATTCACACCTGCAACTAGCACCAGTCACGCAACAATTTGCAAATGGCGACCAAAAACGACTCTAGGTAATCAATGTTTACATCTGCGTGCGACTTATACCTATTGCCACACAGAATTCACGCATGCTTGCATTGCCATTGCCCATTAAAATAAGCTGACATTCTGTTCCTGCACATCTGATCGGCTCAGAAGTTTGCAACTGCACTGAAAAATTGAGCATCGAGCGACTGAGTCAAAGCAGACGCTTGGCGACCAAAGCAGCCATTTGTTTGCGACTAACTTGGTCGCACAACCGTTGTTAGTTGCACGTGTAAATGAGTGTTAACATAGCAGGCCATATTTTCACATTGCCGAATTGACCCATGTGCATTATCAATTTCTTTCTGGCAGTCCTTTTTACCTGGCTAACCACTGTCTCGGCATAACTTGACATGGTATGTGTCTCCATGCATCGGAACTTTCTTTAATATTGTTGCCAACTCCATGGAGAAATAGCCTTGTTTAAAACATTCAAGTTCATGAGCATCCGTGAATAGTGCTGTACGTTCTCAAATGTTGAAAAATGCTAGCGATTGTGCTGAATTGTGTGGCAAGTCCTGCATAAATATTTGACACATTTGCCCTGTAGATTATAATGAAATCGTTGTGTTCTCTGCTATTGCTGTGGTCTGGTGTGTGCTCTTGTAGCTGTGTAGGAATCGCGTGCGATGCAAGAATGGTGGAAACACGAGGTCGGCTAGTGATGGTACATGTTTGCACATAAGGTTCCTAAGTCACATCACATTCTCTCTTTTTTTTTTTTTGGCCTGGAAATAAGTCTCCACAAGCCTATGTCAAGGCTGTCCGCAACTTCCCACTATTCAATGACTTAGTCAATGAATACATTCTTGGACCCAACCTCATAGCCTTCCAGTGTGGAGCTCCTTATACTATTCAGTGAGCATCTGCAGAACAATAATAGCCTATCTAATGAAATTAACTGGTCATCAGAAGCCTAGGCCACCTACTGATAATTGTCTATTTCACATGTAAAAAGAACAATTATTACATCCAGTCACAATTATCAATCGTTTCGCATCTACAGGTGTGACCTAAAGCCCCTCCATGCGCTTTCCGCCGGCTAGGTTATGTAGTGCCAACCCATCCTCCCCCTCTCCCTTTACATCGGTACCCCACCCAGCGGAAGCAAGTGCTGCCATTATGTTTCTGCTGCTTTTCCGGTTGGTGCACCCACCCCATGCCCGCCCATGCCCTCGCAACGCAGAAACACCGAGCAAAAACTCATTCGCCGGCACACAGTTCCGAGATGAACCACAAAACAACACTTGCGAAACTGAGAAGGAAATTGTATTTGCTTTCTCGCGTGTGCACGTTCGCGTGCAGAAACAAGATGGAAGGAAAAAGCAGAAAGAAGTGACTCAAGAACTTCCTTCCGGGAGCTCTGAAACCAGAAATGGGCGACGGCAACGAAACAATGGATAGTGCTATTTAAAAAAAACGGCAGCAAACGCGATGGAGGGGCTTTAGTGTGACCTAGATGGTTTGGTATCGTGCTTTCACTCCAAGATGGTACATTTGAAGTGCAAGAACAGCAATATTAAGCAATTGGGTATTGATTTATTTCTTGAAGCGATCGAAACAGTACCACACAAAAACCATTTAAAGCACATTCCATGGAAAGCAACTTTCCAACTTGCTTAAAAAAAGATTTTAATGTGCTCACATGTTCGCAATCTCGACAAGAAGCTTCAGAAAGAAATTCCACGCACTTCCGAAGGCGCAGTGTCATGCTCCTGGTGTGACATATCTGTAATTACTGCTGACGCATGTATAACAGCCAAATCCAAATTCTACTCCTGGATACCGGCTATTTAGATATAATTGCAATGTAGCTTTGGAGTACTTGGTGACATTAATGCACTGACTGGAAATTGTTAAGAGTAGGCTCGACCATACAATCAGTAGCAAACAACTGCATTTTTCTCAGTTCTGCTGTGGACTTGCCTTTTTTAGAAAGAAAATGCCACATATGATCCATGCCATGTGCAGTATGAGGGTTCTTGCTTTCATGTAATAGATGGGCATTCCTTATACAGCTGAACCCCTTTATAATCATATTTAAAGAAAAGCGGCGCACAAAAAGACGGAGACAAAGAAGAGAACCATACACAGTCTCCGTCTTTTGTGCGCCGCTTTTCTTTAAATATGAATATACACCAACTCGCCCAACTTTCTATTCTGTTACCCCTTTATAAGAAACACACACCTGGGAATAGTTGTTATTTCTCATATAAGGTGTCTCTTATAAGCAGGGTACAATGTTCTCATTTTCTGATCAACCCCTATTTTGATGTTGGGCACAGTGGTGTCTTTTACAAAGGGTTCAAGTGTAATCGCCAAAACTGCAATATGATCATCATGTGCATCGTATTTGGGAACTCCGAATTAATTTTGACAACATGGTATCACATGGACCACATGGTTCGTCAACGTGCACCTAAATCGAAGTGCACGGGTGTTGTTGCAACCTCAAGCTTAGCAGCATGACACCTTATCTTCCAAGCTACCAAGGGGCATGACATAATTGAGTGACACTTGTTGGTGGGCTAGTCATTTTGTACTGCTTAAACAAACCACAATACAATCATGATTTAGTGAATAAAAAAGGAATTGGGAGGGGGACAAGCAATGAGAGTGCTTCTCTAGCTTGTTCTCCTCCGAACTCTTTCTTTTTTTAAGTGCTAAGTCACCATAGTATTACGGTCTGCTTAGACAGTGATGATTGACTAACATGTAAACGCACACATAAACAGTAGAGGAATGAGCAATGATGATCGAGTAAATGAGGAGACTGTTGAATGCAGGCTGCTGGAAAAATTGCTTTCACTTGTGGATCTGATGATGGTCCTCATTTCTGTGGCTGGCGTATGAAGAGTAAGGTTGTGTACTGTTCTATCTACCACAGCTGAACAAGCTTGCACCAGAGCGCGTGTATGGTCATTTTACATAAAAGTGTTTGTTCACCTTTCCAGCTTGCAGATATTGAACAGCTGATGGTGCGACAAGAATCCCAGTATCTTCCTTGCTGTACATTTTGAAACAATTCTTGAACATACAATTTCCGTCGTGAAGTGGTACATCCTTTGGACATCCTACTGTGTTGCTCCTGAAATGCCAATAAAGATTACAATGGAGAAAATATGCTTTTTTTTTTATTTGAAGACATCATTCAAAGTGCATGTCCAGGCTCTAAAATTCATATTGACCGAGCATACTTACTGAACCAAGGTGCCCAAGACTAATTAAGAACTTACAATTTAAAGCCATAATCAGAATAAGCATTCTAAAAAACTTGGAGGATGCTTGAGTTATGCCTTCAAGAGAACGCGATAGCGTAACCGAGGCCCGTACGCATTGCCTTCAACCGTGCCTCAAGCAAAGGATTGTCTGTGCGGGTAACATTGGCCGTTTCAAACTATGCTAGAATGCCTACTTTGCAAGTACAGTTGCGAAGTGCCCACTACGCCATAATTCTTCCTTTTGCAAATCAGCAAAGTACCCACTGTGTACATATGGAGGTGTGCATAAGGTGCCACACACACCTGCCCAACTGCACACTTTGTAATGGGTGGTAAGTTTTAGACCACCATTGCACCATTATCATGTTTTGACACCAGGTGCGATTCTATGATTCTGTCACGCAATATTACATGCGTTAAGGAGACTCCAACTACTTGACATTTCTGTAGCGTTTTTTACGAAGCAGTTTCAAGCACTGACATGGCTCCGTGATAGGACACCTGCTCGCCGCACAGAAGGCCTGGGTTTCGATCCTCATTTGAACCGAAGATTTTTTAATTATTATTTAATTGCATCTATCTCGAATTTTCGCACACGGACAACGCTGATTTTTCGGTCACCACCAATGATGCTGACGCCAGAATTTCTGCAATACAAGCTCTTTAATGCTATTGCGTTAAAACTATTTCCCAAGGCTGTGAAATACAACCATGTTTTACGTCAACTTTGACAACAGCAGTATGCATGGGCACATAGTGCATGTTGACTTTGGGCAGCAGCTTGTTATCGGGAGTTTTTAGAAATTTTTAACATTAATTTTTATGCATGTGACCGTTCAGTGACAATGCCCATATGTAGTAGCATAATAGGGTTTCATTGGAGAACAATGGATGCCCCACAGCAGTGTGGTTGCAGATGTTGGAAGCCAGCCACTTTTGTGTTTTGAAGAATGCTGAAGCAAGGAAA
Source organism: Rhipicephalus sanguineus (assembly GCF_013339695.2). Lineage (NCBI taxonomy): Eukaryota > Metazoa > Arthropoda > Arachnida > Ixodida > Ixodidae > Rhipicephalus > Rhipicephalus sanguineus. The sequence goes on along the minus strand of NC_051178.1, from coordinate 148,198,323 downwards.
TACATTTTTTCCAACAAGATCTGTGCACTGATTGGTTGTGCCACTTAAAGGTCCCATTCTTGCACATACATAGGTACCTTTGACCATGTATTGGACATAGCCTTGGACACATTTTAATATGGTTTCAAACTAAGCACGAGTGCCTGAGTTAGCAACACCTTGTGACATCATCATTGGTACGATGCATTTAGTGGCTGCTCAAGCTCACTGTGACAGTTCACCTGTTCTGCGAGTATACACTCTAAGAAAATATCGAGTATTTGGGGAGTATTGCTGCCACACAACTATAATCGTCATCTGGCTTGCTCACGTTTTCTTTCTTGAAAACCTGGCTTTCGTCACTCTCCTGTTAAGAATGCTATGCCACACTGATAACGCACGTGCCGTTCGTGACCGGGAAGTGCCGGGACCGCGGTGATAGCGCGAGGTGGATGACGATTATAGTTGCGTGACGGAAATACTCCCCAAATACTTGATTTTCTCTTAGAGTGTAGTCGATGTCAATGACAGACGCGTCACAGCGCACACTGGCGCATGCCATGGGCTATCGTCATTCACCTCCCTTGCTTTGTTCTGGGGCTGCTTTCTAGATGGTTCTGGCTGCTTACGCCAGCGGTATTTTAAACACTGCTAAAAATAAATGAACTGGACAACACAGGAAGACTAGACCAGACGTCAACAGAACTGCTTATTCTGCAGTGTCCGCCTCAGCTCAAAACACAAAGAATAGAGATGATGATGGCTATGTACAAGTGAGAACTAATTTCCCCCCTCTTCGAAGTGGCCAGCCTGGCCACAGCTCAAAGATCGGCTGAACGAGTAATAAAAGGCTTGATGTGGGGGACGTGAACAATTTCCGTGCTACAACAGCGGTGGTCAGTGATGGACTGAAGTGGGGTGACGAGATAGTTCACTGGGGAAGTTTGTCGTAGAACGGTGTATGGGCCAATGTACTGGTGAAGAAATTTCTCGCATTGGAGGCCGCAGCGTCCCAAGGCATTCCCGCTGACCTCCTTTAAGCAGCGTAACCGATCTTTGGGTCGGTCCCCTCTTTTGGGTGAAATAAAGTTTTGATCATCATCATCGCAAAGTCCCGACGTTCGAATCGGGGCCCATAGTAAGACGTCATCTTTGGCATGAAAGGCCATGTCACATTGTTTACTATTGCAGCGATGTTTGTGTACCTCTTGAGTAGCTTCCGTGTTTCGACAAGCAATTCTACTTAGGACTACCTGTCCTAAGTAGACGTACTACTTTACAACTTCCAGTGTCTCGCCACCTATCGCAAAGCGCTGTTCTCTGCCGAGATTGTTCCACATTACTTTAGTTTTATGCATATGAATTTTCAGACCTACTCTTCTACTTTCCGTATCCAGTTCAGTAATCGTGAGCTGTAATTCGTCTCCCACGTTACTCATCAATGCAATGTCATCAGCGAATCGCAGGTTACTGAGATACTCTGCATTAGCTCTTATCCCTAATTCTTCCCAATCTAGGGCCCTGAAAGCCTCCTGTAAACGCGCGGTGAATAGCATTGGAGAGATTGTGTCTCCCTGCCGTAGGCCCTTCTTTATTGGGATTCTGTCGCTGTCTTTATGGAGGACTATAGTGGCTGTGGATCCGCTGTAGATTTCTTCCATTACGTTATATAGGCTTCGTCGATGCTTTGATTCCGCAGTGCCTGCATGACTGCTGATGTCTCCACCGAATCAAATGCCTTCTCGTAATCTATGAAGGCTATGTATAGGGGTTGGTTGTATTCCGCGCATTTCTCTATCCCCTGACTGATAGTATGAATATGGTCTATTGTTGAGAAGCCTGCCTGGTCCTTTGGTTGACTGAACTCTAATGTCGTATTAATTCTGTTAGCAATTGCTTTGTAAATAGCTTGTAGACAACGGACAGTAATCTTGGAAGAATGCCAACATCATCTTGATTCATAAGAAAGGGGACGTCAGGGACATGAAAAATTACAGGACCTACACTGATTGATGATCGTTCTCAAATACTTTTTGTTTGTCCGCATGCCTTTGCAGATTGTCGCCCTACAGGAGAATAAATAAGGACAGCTGGTCGTGTGCTGGCACGTGGTGGAGCAGATCTCAACCACTCCGCACACTTGGTCTGTTGCCAACAGCGCACTTAATGGAGCTCGACCCGTAGAGTGCGTTGCGGCCGCCAGCGATGGCATTATACGAGTTGAGGGGGCAAAGCAGTGGCAAGAAGAAGGGTATAACTATAATTGCCCGTAGCTGCCTTGATACACGGTGCGTCGTTTAATTCGTGGTGCGAATCATTTGATGATGCTGTAACCTGAACGCCGACAAAATTTCAAAAACCGTTTCAGGGTACATTTACAGTCAAGTGTGGCTCTTATCCCACTCGAAATTATCTTCGTGAATATTTTGTGCAATGCTGAGGTTGATCTGTCTGTAGTTATTCAAGTCTTTCAAGTCTCCCTTTTTTGTATCAGTAAAATATTGGTGTTTTTCCAACTCTCTGGTACATACATTCCAATTCTTGCATCTTGCCGTATGACCGTGGTATCATGTGGCGTCACTCTCGGCGCACCCGTGAAAAAGACGACGACCGAATCATCCGCTTGAGCACTGCAGACAAGCGTGATTCAGACTGTACGACAGTACCAATAATCGCGAAGTTGACAACTAAACATCGCCCACCGCGCCGTTAGAATAAAACGCTAAGTCGCTTCTTTAGCTGTTTCTTGTTTACAAATACCAGGTCTTCATATGCTCCCGTCGCCCAACAGAATTATACGATTTATCACCGCAGGGCAAGGTATGTAAGAATTTACCTTGAATTAGCGAAAGTGAGCGCATTTCCTACTAGTTGATCAGATAACATCCGTAGTAGTAATCACTTAGGCCAAGAGGAAAATTGGACGAGTTGGTGCAAGTTAACCATGTCGAACTGTAGTGCATGAAAACTCACGATCGGTACTCACTCGCGCAGCAAACATTTCCTGCTCGCGCAGCGATCGTTGGTGAGCCTCTTGTGCCTCAGTTCTAAATGTTTATCACGCTCCGAATCCACATCGTAAGAACGACAGCATATTGTCACGCTTTCTGGTATGTAATTGATAGACTCGGCATTTCTAGCTGACAGAGACAAAGCTCGCAATAATGGAGATCACTACTTACTCAATTGTGGCAAGGCAGCGCACTGCAGCATCCTCGCCTTCGACGTCCAGGTCATGGATGTTGTTCGAGGTAGCCACGACGAAGTCGCTACGGAGCAGCGGTTCGCGTACTACGTTGTCGAAACGAAAGCTGCCCGACTCGCGGTCATCGTCGTCGGTGTAGAGACAGGAGACGAAAGCCCAAAGCCCGTTCAAGTAGTTCAAGCGTGCATCAGCCGGTGGAGCAACCGTTCCAAAAAGCACCGCCAAAAACTAGAGAGAGATTTCGATCATTTCGTCCCTAGGTCACCTAGGTACCTAGCTGACGGCAACAAAAGGATTCCCCGACAGCCGTCACGAGAGGGCCACCCAAGCGCTATAGCCGAAACATTAATAAACAGGAGTTTATCGTAAGGCTTTTGTTGTTGTACAAAAAGCAATGATTTCTTTTATTGTACTCAGACGTAGCAGTAGTTAGCGTGTTCGCCCTTTACCAGTTTTCTTAATATTAAACCGGAACTTCCGCTTGTGTACCGTTTAGGCTACGGAAACACGCGACGGCGCATCCCCGCTCTGCGAGGCGGGCGCTTGTGAAGCCACCGGAAGGTCCCCTGTTGTCCCGGAAGCTGGCGTCTTCTGCCCGTCTCAGTCTCGCAATTCAAATATTCTCGGGTGGCAGCTGTTGTTATGATCGTTTTTCTTTTTTTATTTTTTCAAACTCTGCGATTACGCCCCACTTTAGACGCCGACGAACGCTACACGAAAGATGACAGACGCTGTGCCGACACCGTCCGAATATGGCGGAGTGCTGCAACGTACAAAATGAGTAAAAAGTAATGCAACTTTGAGGTACTTACGCGTGAAATGTCTTCCCTGACGACTTTTCCGGTCGATTCGTACAGTTCACTGCGCTACAGGTAGGTATTTCTTTTAAAAAATAAGAGAAAAGCTCTCTTCCGGGACAAAAACGGCGGCTTCCGGTGGCTTCACGCCCGCGTGCTCGATGCGCCATCCAGCTCCTCCTAGTGGAGATCAGTGGTTTCAGCTGGTAGGAGTTACGGTTTCGCTCATTTACCGTCCACCGAATTAATGAATACGCATAAGTCTGTCTATTGACAGTTTACAAAAGAAAACAATTCAGTCGTGTTACGGATACACCTTGACTGCACCGCCACCACTGCAGAAATGGCAGTTTTTCAAATTAATTTATTTTTCTCAAGTTCGGCACTGCGTCTAATTATTTGCGAGTTTTGTTTGAGATGCGCGTCATTTCCGTTTCGTGAAAGTGGCGCCTAATGAAACGCGTAGGCAAATGTGAAATGCTGATTGCTGCGCACTTAAAATGTGAAATGATTATGATTAACAACGTGTTTGCAGGAGGTCGTGGTTTGCAGGTGGCTACCGCAACATATGGACAAGCATTCCTTGGCACGGCTCATTGTAGAGTGACACTGTGTCAGTTCATCTATCCTTAGAGGTTTTCTGGCAGAAGGTCGACTGCACAAATGGAATTCAAGCACCCAGACTCTCTAACAGCGCTCTCAGCAACAAGAGAAATACAAGAAGGCTCAACACAAGTAACTGAACACCACGATGAACAAACGTCTCGCTACAGGAAGATCTTGGACAGTATTCTTACTTCTTTATTGAACGATACCGAAAAAGGTGAGCTGGCTATGTGAAACTTGTTGATGTATTGCGTTGCGTACGCGTAGAATAACTGCCCGTCACTTAAGGAGTCTTTTCACGCCTGAGCGCATCGATAGATGCATTAACGGATACGTACAAACGTGCGCAAGGTCGCTGCATGGTTTAATTCCCGGCCGCAGTGCCCGCATCCTGTAGCGATCGACTCGCAAAAGCTTTGGTGATCGGTGTTTATGAAACTATCTAACGACCTCCTCTGCAGTATCTTTCGTATTTCCAGTGTTACTTTGGGATGTGGATACCAATGTTAACAAACCAATGAATATCTGACCCAGTTGCGTTTTTCCTGGCGCGTTCGCAGATGCAGAGCAGACGCGTCCGGCTTTGGAACGCTTGCTCGAATGCGTCCAACACTGCGCCCAAGAGTTACCTGTATTGTTCCTGCCACAGGAAAGCGGCGAGCCAGGCTCCGCTGAGCAGTGTGCCTTGAGTAAGTGGCTCTTGTTGCAGTGAGCTTAGCTCTGTTTCAAGATGTTGGGACAGTACATTAAACACAGCACCAACTGACGCCAAAAAACTGTTTGGGTCTCGCGCCTGCGCAGTGGCCTCGGCGCTATTTCTTTGGGGCCCCGAAATGATTGGGGCTTCTGTTCGAAAACTCCTGCAACACGTATGCAAAGCTTTGCGTTAGCGTTTGGCACCACTGTGCGTGTGTCGAACAGTATCCTCTTGCGGGCTCCCATTAGAGGGACACTAAAGGCAAATATTAAGTCAACGTTGATTGTTGAAATAGCTGTCCGGAAACCTCGTAGTGCTACTTTTGTGCCAAGGAAGTGCTCATTTTGAAATAAAATCACATTTTAGTGGTCTGCATCACGTTAGCACACTTCAAATCATCCGCCTGAAAGCGGTGTTTATCACGTCACTGTTGCCGTGCCCACCGTTGCCCGCCTTCACTGTGCGGTGGCGTGCACTGGCGGTGTGCACCATTCAGGCATCCGGCAACATCAAATACATGCGGAATTTTGTCGAACTTCCTGTCAGAGCGACATCCACGAACGTGCAAAACACACACGGCAGTACGCGATACCGAAACCACCACTGAGACACGACCGCGTGAGCGAAGCCGGGCGCCGGGCGAAGCGCATTTCGGCGAAAACGGAACCTTTGAACCACGCGCGCCGTTCCCCATGGCAACGCCAAAGAGGTTCTTTTTTTCACGAATCAAACGGAAACGAACAAGCAGCATTTTATTACGTCTCTTTATGCGCGGAAGGTTCTTTTTTTATTGCGGCTACTTTGATTACTAGTCCGGACTCTCTCATGTCATCGGGATCACTTCCAAAATGTCCCACTCATGGCGCTCATCGTGTGATACATTTAGCTTAATTTCTCGGTAAGTAGGGCACTGCTGTTGATAATATTGCCGTTTTAGACATTGTCATACATTGAGCTTTCACTCTGACATAAATTGTTATTTGCTTTTAGTGTCCCTTTCAGTGACAGAAATAGCGGGCGGCCGCAACAGATGCTATCTTAGCATAAACTATTCTAAAACTCCCTAATAGACAGTTTCAGTTTTACATACGTGGATGGTTTACGTTCGCAAACGTGAGAACTCTGCGTACGTTACGCTGCACGCATCCGCTATGTTTATAGTTTCCCTACGCAGATGCAGTGCCACAGAGCTTCCGCTTACACGGAGCTTTGACATACATATGGTACTTGCTTTCACATGCCTTTCCGTGCTCCTCAGTGGCAGGCGAAGATACTCCTGAAGGTAAATAAATTCAAGCCAAAGAAGCATGTTTTGGTTGCAAGGCAAGCGGCGTAGCTTGTCGCATGGTGTTGCGTATTGATGGCACAACGACCGCCGGTAGTCGAGGAACACGCAACCAACGCTCAGGCCAGAAGACGAATTCCATTTATTCATGTGAAACATGCTTTTTGCACTTTTCCTAGCCAATCATATCTGGGAAGAAGCAGAGAGATCGTCGCTGAGCGGGAACCCTCGGTCCCATGTTGAGCCACGTTGAGCGTTGGACGATCAGCACACAGAAGACACACACAGGAATGCACGTAGAAACACACAGCAGACGTAACGGTCGCCACGTACGTTCGAACAGAAAAGCACCTCGCAGCGTGCCCTGTGACCCGCATTTGTTGTGAGCGTTCTCTTAGGCTGGAATTGACTTGTGTCCTCATAGTGGAGACAGAGCAACAGTACTTAAAGGGACACTAAAGGCAAATAACAATTTATGTCAGAGTGAAAGCTCAATGTATGACAATTTCTAAAACGGCAATATTATCAACAGCAGTACCCTACTTACCGAGAAATTAAGCTAAATGCAGCTAGAGTGCCTCAATGTCCTCCTTGCCCTCCGCTCCGTAGAGAGTGGAGACATCCATTGACTGAGCTCCTGCTGCCAAAACTGGTTTTCGTAGCACTGTCTGCCATTTTCACGCCGAGCGTGAGTGTCGAGACGTGGCTACAACGTGGTGGTAGTCGGCAGGAATTTGATGCGGCTGTAAGTACGGCGTTCTTTGAGCGCTGTCACGCGAAATGCCTGGCTGCTGTGTGCCACTGTGCTCAAACCACTCGAGCAATGGTTGGCGACTGTTCAACTTTCCAAGGGACCCAAAAAGGAGAACTGTCTGGGTGGCTAAGATCAAGCGCGACAAGTGGCAGCCTACAAACTTCTCATCTGTGTGCATTGTGAGTATTACGCAATTCTCTCAAAATATTTGTTTATTCGGCAATATTTTTGTAGCATGAGGGTGGTGATTGAAAGATTTTTCCTTATACATCGTGTTCGGGAGAATGTTTATGGAGGAGAAACAGCGCGGTACGAAGTAATTTACAAGTTACGCTATCTCTTAGCTGTGAGTTGAAAGCATTCAGAAAACAAATCCCATTGTAAGGTTTTGCACATGTCTGTACCAGTTTATAAATAGTGTTTGGAGTCCTATCCTAATTCGTACTCAGTGCACGCAAACCTGCACGTGGACATGGAAGACTACCGAAGCTGTTTCTTTTCGTACGCCAAGAGAGTGGGACGGCATGTTGCGCGCTGTCTTCTCTAGTTATAGTAATGTGTTGTATTCATTAGAGGATATTTTTCGACCTTCCGATGTAACAAGCGATTCAAGCTGATTAGTTTTTCGTTTATACGGCGTTCAACCATCAGGAAAAAAATGTGAATTAACTTCTGTGTGAAACATTGTTTGCCTGAATTACACCGATCGCTAGATCACTATATTATAGTATATTCTGTTTTATGACTTTCAATTCATGTGCAGGCTCATTTCGAAGAGGATAACTTCGAGCAAAACAGAGCAGACAGATGGAAGAAATTAAAGCCAAAAGCTGTGCCGACAGTGTTTCCTTTCAGACGTAAGCTCTTATATCATTTCTCAGCATTCCAGGAAACAATATTTATTATTGCGCCCGGCTGTATCCTCCCGTCAAAACGGTGTTGACGCATACGCATGCTGCCTTGATTTCTTGATTATATGGTGACTCAATTATTGTATTTGTACGTCCTTTACATGCTTGTTAGTGAGCTGCACATAGAAATAAAGGCAGGTGTGGCACTCCTGAAAAAAGAATGTCAGTCAAATTTTTCTTTTTGTATCGCAGCATAATGAGAGAGAAGGATCGAACTACACAAATATCCTTCTAGTGCCAGTGTAACGGAAGAGATCTGCACGTGCTGTAATTCCGAGCATATAGAAATGTTCATGAGTCTTTATAAAACAGAGTAACGAGACGGCAGTAATTACGCAGTAATAAAAGTTGTTTTTACTGCAGTTTGCTTCTTTCCACTGTTTTAAATACACAGTAAATGTAACAAATAAATGGGGGTCTGGACAACATCGTGAGCGAAATGTTAAAGTGTTAAAGTCAGTTGTAGCCTAATAGTGCCGACGGGACGTAGTTTGATGATTTGCTTTTGTTTTGCAGCTTTGCCTCGCCACAGAAAGGCACCAAAGGAAAGGACCGGACGCGTTACAGTCTCAGTCCTACCTGAAGATGAACCCATTGCTACAGGTGACACAGCAGCGCCAATAGACACGACTTCGTTGCAGGGAAGCTGTGGGCTGCCTCAAGAACAGCAATGCAACTCACCGGAATCCAGCTTAATTGCACTGGAAGCGGACGAAGCGGATTTTGAAGGCGCAGCCACCACTGTGAACGCTCAGGTGCCTGTTCCGCAGGCGGCTAACAGCTCTTATACAGAGTTAAATAAGCAGTTAGTAAACTTGACTAGAAAGTACAACAAACTTCAAGAATTGCATACGCAGACAATCTCAACAATCCATGGCCTCCGAAGAAAGGTCAAGAAACATGAAAGTACCATCGAAGCTTTCAGAAAGAACGTCAAGTTTCTTAAAGGGGCCCTGCTACACAATTTGAGCATGTCTTTTTCATCGGTTCTTCTGGTACTGTGGAATGCACCGATATCGTTGCGCAAGTGGCAACGCCGGAATCGAAGCGGTTATAATTTTATTTCACGGGATAAACTACCTTGATTTCGGACTATGGCGACACACATAGGCTATTTCTGTTACAGGAAGTGACGTGATGTCATGTGACAGTGACGACAAAGACCGTTCGTTTTTGATTGGCTTGACGCGACACGTGACGTGCAATATTCATATGGTGGTAGCTAGGCCATATTACGGAGGCCTAAGAGGAACAAAACCCCTTTTTATGCTTTCTCAGAAACAAATGATTCCTTTTTCTAACTGATATATTTTCAAAACAAGAAACACGACGCTAGGTGCGCTGTGGAATGGTAATCAAACGATACTCTTCCGCGTTTTGCCTTTAGCAGCATCGAGCGACACCGGCCACACCGGCACCTGCGAAACACGCAACGCCCAGTTCGGCACGATGCTGTCAACGAAAAAAAAAATCGAAACGGTTACCGCGGCCGACGCCTTCCGCGTCATCGGGCGTTAGCGTTTCGTCTGGGCCCATGGAGCCATCCTCGCATTGCGCGGGGCTCAGCGACGCACTTTCAATTTGCAATGGCGTGCACGACATGCAAGCAATCCCTGCGTCGCAAGAGCTCGCGCTCGAGGTCTGTTAGGTCTTCCAGACTCATTTTGTGCACTACACGACAAATCATGGGAGTGTCTGCTAGCTGACGCACGTGGTTTGTCATAAGCATGGTAACAACGCCGTCAAAAAGAGGGGTAGCAATGTATTGTGTGAAGGCCACCATGAGGGGACATTTCCGGTATGTCTTTATAAGACGCGCGCGGTGATTGGAGCCGGCCTTTGACGTCAGCGGGAGAGTGAAATGCGAAAAAAAACATTTTTCGTCGTCGTCTGCTTGAGTTTTTGAACTTTGAGGACTAATCACTTCACTTTTCGTGCACCAATTGGCATAATTCTTTTTGCGTTCGTTTCGGCATTCATAACTACACGCATTTGCGGTGCTAAATAAGGCAGTCGCAAAAGTGTCGCAGGGCCCCTTTAACAATGACCAAATACAGGCGCTGTCATGCAGCAGCAACAAGGGAAACACTTGGTCTCCGCAAACCATAAAGCAAGCGCTTCAAATTAAATTTTCATGTAGAACGTCTGGCTGTGAAACATTAAGAAAATATGGGTACCCTCTGCCGGCTAACAGCACTTTGACGCGTCGCCTCCAAGGACTCAATTTCATGCCAGGAATTCTGACAGATGTGGTCGATCTGCTGAAAATGAAAGCAAAAGGCATGCAGGATATAGAAAATGACTGTGCGCTGCTTCTAGATGAAATGGAAATCGCCCATGGCTACGAGCTCGACCGCTCTGAAGATGTCGTGCTCGGTGGGAAAACTGCTTGCGAAGCCAGATGAACTTGCTCACCATGCACTGGTATTTATGGTAGGGGGTCTCAACCAGCGTTGGAAACAAGTGATCGCTTACCACTTTACTGGAAGCCACGTAGACGGCAATACACTCAAAGAGTACGTATTAGAGATTGTGCTACTTTGCGCAGACATTTCCCTGCGGATCAGCTTCGTCACCTCCGACATGGGAGCCTCTAACAGAGCAATGTGGCGGGAGTTATCTCTAGCCACAGAAACTCCAAGACCGTGTGCTCAATACCACACCCCTGCCTAGAAGACAAGGAACTCTTCCTCAGTGCAGACGCTGCCCATGTACTTAAGAACATCAGAAGCCAACATTTAAATTATGCTGTTTTCAACATCAGTGATGCATGTGTGTGCCAACATAACCTGCCTTCAAAAGAGGTCAAACTAGAACACGTGTGTGCAGTGGTAGACTATGACAAGGACCGGGAACTGAAAGTCACACCAAAACTCTCGGAGATCCACGTGTCCAGCGGGCACATTACTAAGATGAAGGTGGGGGTCGCGTTCAGTTTTTTTGAGAGGCGCCGGCCGCCATTAGATACTTAATAAGACAAAAGATCTTAGAGCAGGAGGCCGAAACTACAGCATGGTTTCTGGAACTTGTCTTCAAGTGGTACACACTTATGTCTTCACGACACCCATCTGTCGCCTTGAGTCTCGGACACATAGAGAAGTACTATGCGGCCATAGACACACTGCACTTGGCGACTGAGATAATTCAAGGAATGCATATGGGCAGCACGTCCCAATCGAAGCCGTCACAAGCAGGCTTCGTGATAGCCATAACGGTAGTCATTTATCTGCAGGATGTCCTCCTGAGAAGCGAAGGTTACGAATATTTCCTCACAAGCCGCTTGCTTCAGGACTGCCTTGAGAATCTGTTTTCTGTGATACGTCTTCGGAAGCCGGTTCCAAGCGCCTATGACTTGAAGAATGCTTTGAAACTGGTTTCTGTGAGCCAGTTCCTGCATACACTTCCAACGACCAGCTATGACATTGATGATGCGCAGTACCTGATCGACATGTTGTCAACAGGCCTTAAAGAACAAGTGGCAGCGGGGATTGTGGTTATTGACGACGCGGAAATCCTGTTCATTGAAGAACTATCATCTGTCAAGTGTGGAATTTTATTCCACATTGGCGGATTTCTCATAAAAAAGATATTTCAATCTATCGGCCAATGTGGGGAATGCAAGCGTGCATTGTTGGGTTCAAGTAGCAGCGAACATGCGCACTTGACATCCTTTAGAGAATACGTCTTTGAAGGAAGCAACCTCCACTACCCAAGCGATGCAGTCATGCTTGTGCTCAAAAGTCTTGGGAGGAGCATTTCAATGGCATCACCGGTTGGACCGAGAGCGTATTTTCAATGAAATCCCCCCTGAAGGTTGTGACTGCATACCTAAACAAGGTTCCCAGGCCAAAGTTGGCAGGATGCTGTCAGCAACATGAAGAAGCTGTGGAAAAGCTGCTAATTACAAACTACGCGAGGCTGAGGCTGCGCGTGCACCTGCGTCAAGTCGCGGCGAAGGGAGCTAAGAGGCATGCAAGCAAGACATGCGCAGGAGTGAGCCTACAGTGAACTTTGAAATTGTGTTGGTGTATTAGGCACAAGTGAGACATCTTTGTTTTCCTTTGTGATGTATATTGTTTTGTTTTTGTTTTTTCACTTGTCAAGTATAGCCGCAGAGGGATATTGCTATTTTATGTGTTGAAATTTAAGTTGTCATTTTGCTACCTTCTTATCTGTTGCCTCAGGGGTTCTGCCAAATACGTGTGACAATTAAATGATAATAGATAACAAAATATGCAATAGGATTAAAATATACTGACTGCAATCACGTACTCATTGGTCATTTATTAATTGGTTACCTTTACTGTCGACATAATGACTGTTTTGAACCAGCACAGCTTCGCCGAGCAAATCTTCCTGTAGACCAGAAGTGCCAAGTAATATGGTGATTAGAACCTCAATTACCCATTGCTCTACACTAAAGCCCGAGTAACGAGTTATTTTACACCCACAGAGCAAGATCAACCGGTGTCAAAGAACGGCATATTCGTTTTCAAGTAAATAAACTATCACGCCAACAAGCGGTCGCAGGGCGCTTAAAAGTGGTTTCAGGCAACAGCATATGATTGCGTGAAGCGGCGAATTTCATAGTGCTGTTAGAATGTAAACTATCAAAAATAATATTTAATAAACCATGATAACGCATTAATGCATTTCCCCAGTGTTATAGTCTATGCAAAGCCTCCGTACCGCCTGCAAACAGCTCACACGCGCCTCTAGGTCGGAGCCGGCATGAAAATGGCGGACGCCGTAGCAGACGACGCGGTTGTCTGCACTCCCTACGGAGCGGCGGGTGAGGAGGACATCGAGGTACTCTAAATGCATCACATGATGAGTGCTACGAGTGAGACATTTTCGAAGTGATCCCGATGACATATGAGAGTCTGCCTACAATAAATCACTAGTAATCAAACTAGCAGCAATAAGAAAAGAACCTTCCGTGCATCAAAAGACATAATAAAATGATGTTTGTTCATTTCCGTTTGATTCATGGAAGAAAGAACCTCTGTGGCATTGCCATGGGGAACGGCGCGCGTGGTTCAAAGGTTTCGTTTTCGCCGAACTGTGCTTCGCCCTGCGCCCTGCTTCGCTCACGCGGTCGCTTCTCAGTGGTAGTTTCGAGATCGCGTACTGGCGCGTGTGTTTTGTGCGCTCGTGAAAGTCGCTCTGACAGAAAGTTCGACTAAATGCCGCATGCAACGACGCCGGCACTACGAACCCTCAGCAGCATACTGCGTTCATCGGGGCTCAATTCGCTGAATTAGAGCCCAGCGTCGCGAGCCAATGTCTCGTTGTCAAGTTCTCTGTCCACATCCATTGCGGCGATTCCGGCAAGCTTCGATGGCTTCGATGGCCGTTGTTGCTGCTGTGGGTCCCGCTATTTTCGCTCTGCTGCTACTAGTGTCGGCGGCCGCACAGTAAAGGTGGGCAACGTTGGGCACGGCAGCAGTGACGTATGAAAGTCTAGGCGGGTGATTTGAAGTGCGCTAACGCGATGCGGACCACTAAAACGTGATTTTATTTCAAAATAAGCACTTCCTTGGCATAAAAGTAGCACTACGAGGTTTCTGGACCACTATTTCAACAATCAACGTCGACTTAATATTTGCCTTTAGTGTCCCTTTAAGGAGCTCACCAGACGACGTGGAGGATGTGATAAGCGCAACTGAGAATCAGAGCTGCTGCTATCTACACGATCATGCGCTACATGTGTAGGTTGGTGCGGGTACTGAACACATTTCCTAGCCGTCGACAAGCGCACAGTGATTTCAGTCCATCTCACTGAATGCTGCATCCTGTCTTTTGATTGGGTTGCACTCTCGAACATCACGATGCACATCCAAGTCTACACTAATCGAAAACGTTGGGCGCAGAACACCCCTCGGAGCGTTCTTTCAGTGTGCCACCGTCTTGAAAACTTCCGACCTACCCTCTCTCGATAGCTCCGCGATCTCGTGATAGCACCCCATAGGACCTTCAGGTGTGTAGAGCACGGAACACAAGTGCGAAGATCTCACGCCCATCCGCAAGACGCGTGGGCGGCCTCTATGTACTGCACATGCGCAGTGTAGACATGGAGGAGCTCCACATACGTGAACTCTCCCACGTACATGAAACTAAAACTGTCTAATAATGAGTTTTAGAATAGCGTATGCCAAGTTAGCGGTCCTTGTGGTCGCCCACTATATTCCGTCACAAAATGGGGCCCGCAAGAGGTTAGCGTACGACGCATGCGCAGTGGCGACAAACGCTAACGCAAAGCTTTGTCTACGCTATTCTAAAACTGCCTATTAATAACTGAAAGTTGTGGTTCAGATATAACATAAAAGTTTATCCCCTTCTGTGCTCACTCTCCTGCCATCTCCTTATCAGCGACCTAAGCTCCTTCCTTTTCTGAATATAACAATTTATTTATGTATGTAACATGTTGTGTTGTTCACAGAATAGGCACTACGTATATTGAACTTTGTCATGCCATTTACTGTCACATCGTGTAAATTGTACAGTTGCATTCAATATGACTTGCAACACGGGAGTGCGTGGCTTCGAAAACTCCAAGATCACCCTGGGTTTCCACTTGCCTTTATTTCCACAATGAAATGCTACCCTCTCACTTCGGGATGATGCCGAACAAGAAAATATTATTTATTATGAAAATGAGGGGAAGTTGAAGCCATGTGCAATCTTTGAGCACATGAGGCCATGCGCTGCCGGGTTGCAAGTCAGGTTGAGTGCGACTGTACATGCTACCACTTGGCTTCACTCATGCCCACCGGCAGTACTAATGCTTACAGCCACGCGAAGCCATTCATGTTTTACAGTTTAGTTGTATGCATCTCCTCATGCTGTTGCTGTTACTCATCTGCATGCACTCTTAATATCTGCATTGCTATGATTTGAACGCTCATTATGGCGATTGTTTTCTTCGCTTCCAGGGATCCTGCTTAACATTGAGTTGGCAATGTGTGCTGCCAAATCTAGAGCAATATATTTCCAAAATTGTTCCTGGATATAAAATGTGTTATTTTGAAACGATAGTTAATGTGCTGCACTGATAAATGGGACTGTAGTTGGTGGTAATGCATTATTATATACTATAGTCATAGTTACTGATAAATTAAAGAAGAAATAATATTCTGGCCAGTTTACGCAAAAATTTCTAGTGTAAAAGGCTTATTTTACAGCTCTCTCTCACCAAATTTATTTCAAATACTTCACAAGAATTTGTTTGTTGACAACTTGTACTCAGAAAAATCACCGAAAAAGATTACAGTCAAGCCTCGTTATAGCAAAGTCTCATCTGACATGAAAGTAGCTTCTTTATACAGGAAAATTTGTTATAAATGTTCTTAGCATCACTGTGTTAATAACGCAACTTTGATTCACTTCATCACAACCGGATATTCATTATATCCGTATTCGCTATATCAAGGTATGACTGTATATCAGACAACCGGCTTCCGAAAATGCTTTTCTTTAACGAGTACTGACACAAAAATTTTACATCTTGTTTTCTATGCTGCAATAAGTAGCTAAAGACCCACTTATAAAAACCTTGTTTGTTCGAGCCCGCAGCGGTTAATTATTTGGAAATGGTTTTATAGCGCGCGGTCGCAGTTTCTGATTCAAAGAGCGCTGATAGAGGTGGGACCCAGAGTGGTTTCATTGTAAACATAGCTGGCCTCATGAGCACACAAAACCGAGTTCAAATGAGCACCACATTGACAGCTCTTTTCAACAAAGGCTTCCTGAGTGCTGCTGTAATCTCCTTTGTGATGTTGTAAATATGAATGACCTCAAAAAATGTGCTGCCGAGACAGCGACTTCAGTCTTTGTACTCCTGTGCAAATCCAAAAAGGAGCAAAAACTCCTCTTTCTGTTGAAAAGATCTGCTTGGAGAGAATGCTAGCAAGGATCATGACGGCCAACTCAAACTTGTGATGAAGGTGGCTCTTGTTTGTTTACATTAAAACCGAGTTTGTGTCGATGTCGTAAGGTGTGGCATTTCACATGCAGTTACGGGACGCGCACTTTAAAATTGATTTTAAATATGTTCTAGGCAATATTAGCCATTGATATTTTGTAGATGACGCATGTATTCACATAAATATATCGCACTTGTTATTTCGCCTTCAAAATTTTGTGTTACAGGAGTACTCACACAAACTTGTGCCTGCTTTCATTAGTAATTTCATGTCCCAGCACTCCTATTTACTTCTGTTTCCTTGTTTGTGGAATATTGTTCTCTGCTAAAGTAATTTTGGCAGCATTAAATTGATGTCACACTTATATGTGATTTCTACACTTTTAAAAATGGCAAAACATTTTTCTTTTGCAGCCACTGGTGTTTCATCAGCTACCCCATCTCCACAAAATTCCACAAACCAAGTTCCAGAGTATGTCACGTAAGTCTGCAAATTGCAAATTTTCTGTTTTATCTAGAATATAAATCTGCTAAACAATGCGACATTTGTGAAGTACATGTTCTGTGGTGGCTTTACTAACTTCTTGCATGAAAATGTTCACCTGTTGTTATGTGGTACCTGTCACTCTGTGTGCATTGCTAAATTTGTTTGCCACCCTTCAGCCACATGCCAGCTGTGTAACTTCCTCCTGGCCAGCTTCACTTCTGGAGATGTGTTGCACGCATCACTCACTTTCATCATTGCAGGCTTAGGCTTCATTTACAAACAGAATGTCTGCAGCATAAGAGATATTGTTACGTGAATGACGAAATGCTTGTTCTGTAGATTATATACAAGCTATATTTAAAACAGTAGCAGTGCTGACCGGTTCTGCTTCGTGCTCGAGCGGAGACAGCCCTTTGTCCTATGCGTCGTGCGTGCACGCGTATGGTTCGAGAGACTGGCAATGTGCATGTAACATAATCCCCAGAAGCATAGGCTTGCCAAGCAACGCTTAGCGGCGCTGCTGCTCTTGACAGGCAGCGCCATCTCTGGCAGAAAAACAGAAACTGGGGTGTTAGCAGCGCGCGTTTTTCCTTCTCTCCACCGCGTTGCTGCTCGCTTCTGTGCACGTGCAGAGCTCTCGCGGTGCACTTTCGGCGCCTCGCAATGTACCGCTTGCAGTGCGTCTTCAAAAGGATTTTCAAGCTTGACTGGCACTTCCGCAACGCGAACTTGATAAAATGAGAAAGGCTTCTCAATCACGTTAACGGTGAAGAGCAGACGATCGACGACAACCACGCCCGACTCAAAGCGAAATGCATTTCCCAAGTCGCGATTACACCGTTTAGGACGTATACCTCGAGGTAAGTCTCATTCTGTCACGTTAAAGATGAATAATGGTCCACATGCACTCCGAAATGAAGCCGTACACGCTATCGATGTTCTGCGGCGTAGACTACGAATCATATGATTGTTGTTTTGATATGGCATGCTTACAGTAACAGCCGTGTACTTTCGTGAACAAACGTTTGCGGCGTGCGAAAAAAAGATTATACGGCCATGGCACTGCTTCCTGAGAAGGTTAGAATCAAGTCCTCCGTGCCGCTGGAGAATCACCCACCGATTAAGACGTGAGGCAGCTAGCTGAGCTTCAACCACTGTGAAGCAAGATGAACTGCTCGCCTCGTTTTTTCGGCTCTCGCGTCATGCTTGCTGTCTCTTTTTATGATACCGACTTGACAGGCGTATAAAACCTGTTGCGTGAACGCGGCTAGAAAATCGCACAAAGTCAGAAGGTGGTTACTTCAAGGTTGCAATTGCAAAGCATGTATTAAGTGCCAGTTATATTTAGCGGCTTAAATGTATATCACCCCAATAAAGTGACAAAAACAAAGCAAACCTGCAGAACGATGTCAAAGCTTGCTGAAAATGCACAGACGTCCGTTCCGGCGTGATAAAGCAGCCTTCCCGACGCTTGAAATGCAGGCACCGAACTTCTGACAATGTGCCGAGTTCAGTTGAATTCAACCAACCGCGCAACGCTAACGGTATAACGCGAATGTGAACGTTCAACGACGACGGGTAGGTCTCACGAGCACGGGGAATCAAAACACAAAGTTGCTTCACCTACAACCGTAACTGGACTTTAACAATGCGAGAAGACAGCGAGTAATCATTACTGTAGTCGCTGCGTGCATGCGCCCCGTTACTTACCGATTCAGGTAGTCGGAACGAACGAAAGCGATGAACTCAGACAGCCAAAATAGAAGGCGAGACAGCGCTGTCAGCTATTCACGCTTGCCGCCTTTATTTATTGTGCGACACGCCCGGGAACCGATACAGTTTAACACGTGAATCGTGTCCCTTGTCTGCACTGTTGTGGCTGGCCACTAAACCGCAATACTTCGGACCACGCTTGCGCCTCCGCGGGGTCGCTTCTGCCATCGTGGAAATGCGCAGCTTCGCACAGCAAGCCTCTCGGTTCAACGTACCCAGCTGACGGCCTCCCAGTTACCCGCACCGAGAGAAGAACGCGTGCGCACGTGCGCTACCGCTACCGTGAAAGGGGCTGAGTCGGCCGCGCGAAGGTTCAGAGCTTTCCGACAGAGCCGCAGCGCGGCTGGCGCGGCGCTGTCGTCGCGCCGCAAACTTGAGCTTGGGTTCCCTATAAATTTAAAGCCGCACGACAAACTTGGCATCCAAGCAATCGAAAAGTTATCGATAGAAAACGCGCGCGAAAGCGTGGTGGATGTTTGCTGACAGCTCCGAGTAGACACGACTGCCGCAACGAATGTGCGTTTTACCGGTAACATAATTACAGAACTCGCGCAGTCACCTCCCTATTCATGTCAAAGAAATGTGCCCGTTCAGCATCGGCACGCGCGTAGCGCTCACACAAACAGCGTATCCCTGACGACCCGCCTGGTCCAGCAAAGGTGGTCGATCAACCGCGCTCCTCTGGTGAGATTCCCACCGTGAAAACGTTTTGCATCTCTGCGATCTTTCTAAACCTTCAGGGCAAGCGACACGTGAAGCTGCACGTGCACGGCGAGCAGAGACAGCGCAATCAAAAGGCAGGTGCGGGGAGAAGAGCGACCGGTTTTTGCAAAAAAGGCGGTGAAACGCGTGCGACACAGCGCCCCCTGGCCGAGCTTGGGAGGCCTATACCTGACACTGCGGCGACGCTTTTTTGGCCCGGGTGGTCTTGAGCTGAATCAGCCGTGACTTGTGCACGGGAGGGTCCTTGAAGAGAGAATAGATATAAGTCACATTTAGGTAGGTAGTGAAGGAAGACCGTAGCATGAAATCCAGTGTACAGGACACACTTAAACTCATGCCTAAATATGGCACGTGAATTATGCATCAGACAATAAGGTGTGCGAAAATCAACTAAAGAAGCAAAGGTAGTCGCAACCACTGCAAACTTGTTTTCTTACCTTCATTGATCAGGGACACCACTTCCACTGCAACAGCGGGAACAGCCATCAACAACAGCCGCGTTCTGGCAGGGTCGGCATAAGCACATTCGGTGAAGTAGTCCGAGCAGATGTAGTAGCCGTTGTACATTTGCTTTCATGCCAGCCCCACCAGCTCTCCCCTTTTGGCGCGTGTCATTCCACCATACGTCACATTTAGAAAATGAAAAAAATACCACCATGGATATCAATAAACAACACGTAAAAGCGAAACAAGTATTGACTCTGATTTGTCCAAGCACTGGTTGAAAAGCGAAGCGCAGCTTGGCCTTCGCGCAGGTAACTCGAAGTTCTTGTAACACAGAATGTAAGCGGTCACTGCTATGTAAATGGTTTTGCAGGCTTCTTTCGAGTTAACAAACAGTCAAAGGTGGTAATGTCACTACAAGAAACTGGGCTTCGGAATGATTTAAAGCCAAATCAGTTCGTCGAAGAAGTGTTTAAGCACATTCGGCAAACATGATTTCTAAGCTTTCCTCTCGTGGAAAAAAAATTAAGAGCAATGGCTAACACAGACGATACCGAAGCGAAATTCCTGTGTGCGCGTCCGCTGCCATCAATAGGCTTACGAGAAACTGCCGACAAGTAGCTTTACACACTTACAACATTACAGAAAAATGCACTGTGCCAAAAAAAAAAAATCACTGTAAAGCAACAGCAGAAAATTTTTCGTTCGCCCTGTAACTTTTTTGATAAGGACAGCGCTTGCTTCTTCGTAACGACTGAATAAAAAGTGCGCTTACCTGTCGTCCGCTAGGAAGCGGAAAAATTTCGCTGTGCTGTTCCTTCCTGCATTGTTGCACCACACAGAAGCGCAGCACACCTTGTTTCCTTTTCGTAGTTTTTTTGACATTTTGAGCACGGTCGCACTCACAGACACCAAAATATTCCCTTTAAAGGCATATTAGAAAAATTCTACACGTGCACTCGCACAGTGAAAGCGGGAGGAGCAGACGTACGGAATGGCAGCAGGAGAGATAAGAGCGAAAGCGCCGCCCGTTGGCGCAATGAATGAAGCGTCTAAATAAATATATAGGGTGTTAAAAAAACGTAATAGCCAAGAACACATTTTATTTCTACACATAATTGCATAACTTTACTTTATTGATTTGCAGGTTGGAAAGATAAAGCCACATATGCAAAATTTACTGAATTTTTGCTTGCTACCGAAAACATGGCGACGCTTTATTTCCAATACCAAAACTAGTCAAAGTGTCCGAGGCCTGGTAACATGTTGCACCTTGCCAAATTCACTGCGTCTAAGTCCTGGCACGGCGCAAGCAGAAAGCTACAGCTCGAGGCCCGCGCGCTCGTCGCGGCAGCTGCTGTGGCGTACACACATTTCCCATGAGCGGTTGCGTGCCCGTTGGTGGCGCTCGTGTGCTTGAAGAAGGTCTATTCAGGTTAAAGGGTAAACGTCTTTTTTCGTAATTCGATTTAGATGGCAGTAATCAACGTAGAAACGCCACAGCACATGTCATCTTTTAACAAGCATGACGGGCGATGCCCAAGGGCTCGCTGAGGGTTCAGTAATGCCTTTGGCTAGCATCTTGTTCAGTTCTTCTTGAATGACCTTACGCTCTGTTGCAGACACCCGATATGGTCAGAAGTGAATGGGAAGAGCATCACCAGTGTTTATGCAGTGCTTTACAAAGGAAGTCTGGCCGAGTGGTCGACTGTTGATGTCGAATAGGTCGCAGTAGGAAGCTAGAAGGCTGCATAGGGTTGCTGATTGCTCAGGTTTGAGGTCCGAGGTGATCATGGGGCGTAAGGCTGTGTCGAGGCATGTGGCATCCTGCGAGCGACATGGAAGTTCTGAGGATACGTCTGCCGCAGAAGTGGTGGCATGGTCGTCTGTTAAGGGTCGCAGTGTGCTGACTGAGATTCCGTGAGGTAGCACTTGCGTCGTGAAGGCAAAATTGATAAAAGAGAGATATATCCACTTGGTGGCTACAGTTATGATGGAGTGTGACACAGTGATGTCACGCACCAGGAGGACATTAGGAATAGGCGTAACGACATAGTCACCATCAAGTCAGTAGCGGATCCAGAGGGGGAGTGTTACGGGCGATTGTGGTGTGCATTCATTGGCATCGGTCTGAAGTCAGGTCGAGAGACGGAGCAGACGACAGGAAAACTGAAGTTGACAATTTCTTGCCGCAGGACTGCCTGTATAACTGATACCGCCAGGGGTGTTTGGACAGTGGCATGGTTGAGTGGTAGTGGGTGAAATGGTGCGGGATTTGCCGCTTAAAGCTCGCATCGAACTATGCACATCACGTCCTCCTGAAAGGGTGGTGTGGTGCTGATATCGGTGCAGGTTGACGGGACAGCTGTGTTCGGTAGCTGAGAAAACTGAGGCAGAACGTGGCGGCTTTTCGCCATTTCAAAACGGCGGCATTCTTTACTGATGAGGTCAATAGTCGAGACGTTGGTGTAGACGAGTAAGTTGAAATCATTCTCCACGATTCCCTTCAGCATGTGACCCACCTTGTCAACCTCTGTCACTTGCTCATACACTTTCCGACACAGCACGAGCATGTCCTGTACGAGATATGCAACTCGGTTTGCGACTGCACACAGGTAGTGAGTTATTTTCATGAAGCCATTTGGTGACCGGACGGGTTCCCAATGGTTTCGCGTAGTCTCTCCTTGAAAGTATCCCAGCTGGTGAGCTCGGTCTCATGGGTATCAAGCCAGACATGCAGGTTGCCTCCCAAGTAGAAGATAACATTGGTGAGCATCATAGTAGGGTCCCATCGGTGACTTCGGCCAATGTGCTCATACAAGCTGAGGCATTAGTCGATGTCGAGACCATCTTGGGCGGAGAATGTGCCAGGATTACGGAGGTTGGACACCGTTACGTACGTTGTCGTTGGTGCCGCAGGTGTAGATGGAGACGGCTTATTGTCATTGGAAGCCATGGCCGGAGACTGGACGGTGCGGCTGCTGCAAAGCTTCTTGGTGAGGACAGGGAATGTTCCACCTCCACCAAAATGTTACGTGAATGACAAGACCATAGGCATATCTACCGGGGGGGAACAAGGGGGGCGGAGCCCCCCACTTTCGTCAGTGGTCACTGTCGGCTGCGCACTGGGAAACCATGAACTGAGGCGACCTTTTACTTTTACACAGCAATCACTTGACTATATAACGAAATTTGTCGTGCGCTTCTACTGTGGAGAATGTCTCCCATGTATCACGACCACGCACTGTAGGTTCTCTACACGTGCCTCAAACATTTTCACCTCCATCGAAAGTGCGGCCGCCGCAGCCGGGATTCGATCCCACGATCTGGGTTTTCTGGACTGAGGAGACTGAAGTGACAGCCGGGCTAGTTGGTCTTGAGTCATCTCGAATTGACTTCTACAAGGCAAAGTACAACTCGGACAGCAAAGAAGCACACACACGCAGCGCTGTTTATTTCTCTCCCTTTCTCTCAGCAGGGCTGAGTTTACAGAGTTGCACACACGCACAAACAGCTTAACATCGTTATACTACAACTGAAAATATTTATTATACTCATACGAATACATCTCGCCAGCTGCTATAAGTAGCCGCTGCCAATGTGGTCGGCGGATAGCCTTCTTGAATTACATTCAGAATGAGACACTGTCAGGCTATAGCAAAAAATGTTTAGGTATTGTTCAGCATAGTACCGTATATACTCGCATAATGATCGCACTTTTTTTTTTTCAAAAAAATTGACGCCAACTTCGGGGTGCGATCATTACGCGGGGTAAATTTTCCGTGAAACAATATTCTGAGCACCGAAAACGCAAAGCAGTCGCTAATCTGAATTCTTACGATAGCTATCATGAACATAACCAAAAATAAAAGTAGAGTAAGGCTTACCTTTGTAATAAAATGCACGCATTACGCAGGAGCTACATGCATGGAACACTGCCCTTTTATTTTTGAACTCTCTGACCCCCTAACGTTCATTCTGAGTCCGAAGCGTCACTGGCGTCAGTGTCGTCGCCGCACGATTCCCTGTCGGAATCGGCAGTGTCTTCACTGTCCCACAGACGGTCATCTTCTGTCCCGTCGAGCGCGTTGGAAATGCCAGTCTTCTTAAAGCTCTTGACGACCACCTCGTCGGAAATGGTACTCCACGCTTCGAGAATCCATGAGCAGAGGACTTCCACAGAGGGTCTCCTGATTTTGCCACTTGGCGTGAAATCGTGGTCGCCCGCCGCCATCCACTCTGCGTACAGCCTCCGGACGTTGTCCTTGAACGGTTTGTTCAGTGACACGTCCAGAGGCTGTAGCAGCGAAGTTAGACCCCCAGGGATCACTGCGATTTCCGTGCGCCGCTCCTTCAGCTCGGTACGGACACTGTCAACGAGATGGCCCCGAAAGCTGTCCAGCACAAGAAGTGAAGGAAGCAGAAGCGCTCCTGCTCTTCGCCCCCAAACCGTCTTGATCCATTCGACCATGAGGTCTGCCGTCATCCACCCTTTTGCTTGAGCGCGGATGTGGATGCCACGGGGAAAGTTTCCCTTCGGAATTGTTTTCCGCTTCAGAATCACATACGGCGGCAGCTTCCGCCCGTCTGCCGTCACTGCGAGCATCACGGTGCACCGCTGCTTCTCCGCACCACACGTTTTCACGAGCACACTTCGAGCACCTTTCTCGTTCACAGTAGTGCTTCGAGGCATGTCAAACGTCAACGGCGTTTGACCGGCGTTGCCTATCTGTGACAGCAGGAAACCGTTCTTCTGGCGTATCCTCGTGACGAACCTGTGAAAATCGATCACTTTGTCTTCGTACGCGGATGGAAGTCGCTGGCACGATGACGTCCGCCGCCTCAGCGACAGTCCATTCTGCCGCATGAAGCGTGTCGTCCAGCCGGAACTGGTGCGGAAGTCTTTTGTGGCTATTCCCAGCCTCCGGGAAACTGTGCGCGCCTGCGTCCGTACCATGTCTGATGACACGGCACAACCGTCTTTGCGCATGTCCCTCACGTATTCGAGGACTGCCTTTTCGATGTCAGGGAACTTGCCCATTTTGGGTCCGCGGAAAGCCCGGCGCGTGCTTTTCGTAGCCATGAGCTTCTCGCGCTGTTTTTTCCAATATCGGATCCGGATTTCGTCGACGCCGAAATGTCTGCCGGCAGCGCGGTTTCTGTGCTCTAGCGCGTAATCAAGCGCCTTCAGCTTGAACGCGGCAGTAAAGCTCGCATACCGCCCCATGGTGAAACGGCGCTTCAACAGACGATCACAAAGCACAGCCAAAAAAACGTGGTGTCAGGTGACGCCGTGACGGGCGGCTGGGATGGCGGCGACACGGCTTTTTCAGGAATTATGGGAATGCGTCGGCAGCTTCTTGCTGCGGGATGACAACAGGTCGACCAACAGGCGGCCGCCGCTGTAACAGTGCGGGATAGCAAAACAAACATGGCGGCCCACAGAGCGAAGCGACCACATTTTTTTTTTCTTCTTTTCGTCAGTCACGGTGGTTGTGAGTACGTCACGCGCGTCAAAACAGTCTCTTCTGTCTAAATAAGGAATGCTTTCATTTAAATCAGTAAATTTACGGCATTAGCGTAGCGATGCCTGCTTTCAGATCACAGAAACAAAGATGGGCGCGTTCAGCTGCCACAGACATAAAACACATGGCGGGCATTCAGTGAAAACTGCGGC